>NC_057803.1:710431925-710473537 GCF_018294505.1 Triticum aestivum
GGGGGCTTAGCTGCAGCCCAGTGCTCGCCTAAGTTATCAAAATCCTACCAAGTGAAGAGCAAACCTCTCACTCGGAGGCTTAGCTGCAGCCCAGTGCTCGCCTAAGATATAAAAATCCTACCGAGTGAAGAGCAAACCTCTCACTCGGGGGCTTAGCTGCAGCCCAGCGCTCGCCTAAGTTATCAAAATCCTACCAAGTGAAGAACAAACCTCTCACTCGGAGGCTTAGTTGCAGCCCAGTGCTCGCCTAAGATATAGAAGTCCTACCGAGTGAAGAGCAAATCTCTCACTCGGGAGGCTTAACTGCAGCCCAGCGCTCACCTAAGTGGACTAAGGAATAAGTCGATTGCAGTAAGCGCCCTGCTTTGAACCTGCAAAAGACATTTCGAGCCAAAAGCAATCATATTCAAATGCCAAATTCAAGTTCGGATCGATACCTAAAGGAACCGAAAGTGCTCAGGCGCTAAGCCCATTAAGGTTTATCGGTTACAACTCCACTCGGCATACCGAGGCAAATTTAAAGCGTCGAGCTTAGAAGAAGTTTTTTACCCCTCCTGTGGAGGGCTGGAAGGTGCAACAAACTCATCAAGATCAATTACATCTGCGATCCGAGTGGCAGCAGCAAGGAAAGTTTCCATAAAGGACCTGAAGTCGTGTTTCTTGGTGTTGGCCACCCGGAGGGCCGCCAGCTTGTCTTCTCGCGCATCTTTGCAGTGGACTCGGGCCAGACACAGAGCAACATCTGCACCGCACCGAGCCGAGGACTTTTTCCACTCCTGCACTCGACCAGGGATCGTGTTCAAGTGAGCCATCAGTGACTCGAGATCATTCTGAAGTGTCTCCCCGGGCCAGAGCGTCGAGTCGATGCGAGATGTGGCGACCTTCAGCCTTGCAAGATAGTCCACGACAGCTGCAACACGGGACTCCAGTCGGAAAACATTCATGGCAACTTCGTCGTTCATCGGAGAATTGACGGGGTCAAGGTTTGGTTCCAGCCGGCTAGTTTCTTCTTCAAAGTTTTGACAAAATTCTGCAAGGACGATCACCGAGTCAAGGCAATGGTCGAATGGAAAAACCACGGTTGGAAATGATTGCCGAGCATAGAGATTTACCTTCAAGCATAAGAAACAGCTTCTTGGCAAGACCATTCAGGAAGGCCTCCAGATCTTTTTTCTTCCCAAGAGCAGCTTTCAGATTGGCATTTTCTTGCTCAAGCTTGGCGACTGAAGCTAACTTCTCATCAACAAGCTTGATCTTTTTAGCTAGTTCAAGGTCCTTCTTCCGTTGGGCCTCCCTCACCTTACCTGCAAGTTACAGCAAGATCAGATTTTGAAACAAATGAAGGGAAAAAGCAGTCGTCAAGGTCTCACCAAACATACCTTCGGTCTCCTCCTTTGCCTTCGTCAGATTCTCCTGAACCAGCTTCAATTTCAGCTCGAGCTGAATGTGCTTGTTTTCCAGCTCAGAGTAGCGAGCCACAAGATCACAGGAGTTCTGCGAAGAACCAATCGACTAAATGTCAAATATAATTCACTTCCGAGTGGAAAAGGAAAAATCATGCGTTTCTAAGACTACAGCCGAATACAAGCATTCGACCGTAGTCTCGGGGACTACACCCAGTGGGTGCACTCAGCGTGCCCCCACTAATCCTATTGAAGATAGAGTCGACCAGTCGACCTCAAAAAAAAGAGATATATTCTTTAAGACTGTAATCGACTGCAAGCAGTCGACCATAGTCTCGGGGACTACACCCAGTGGGTGCACTCAGCGTGCCCCCAGCGGTTTGCGAAATCCATTCGACATAGTCGAATGACGGAAAGACTGAAATTATAAAGCCTAAGGCCGACTGCCAGCAGTCGACCTTAGCCTTGGGGACTACACCCAGTGGGTGCACTCAGTGTGCCCCCACTTATCCTATTGAAGACAGAGTCGACCAGTCGACCGGTTTGCGAAATCCAGTCGCCATAGTCGAATGACGGAAAGACTGAAATTATAAAGCCTAAGGCCGACTGCCAGCAGTCGACCTTAGCCTTGGGGACTACACCCAGCGGGTGCACTCAGCGTGCCCCCGCTAACACGGAGTTTAAATCGACACACCCACTGGGTGACTACTATAAATTCTGGAAAGGAAAAGTTTTTGGTAGCATATCCTAACAGAACAAACGGTGATCGACTGACCTGAACATTGCTTTGGAGGGCAGAACTAGCGTCGTAAGCTGCCTGGCTCACATCCCGGATGGTCTTCAACTGCTCCATCATGATCCCTGCCTGGCGTATCGCCTCCTTCGCTGCGCCGGCTTGGTCCTCTGGGATGTGGTGCGTCGTGAAGAGGGAGGGTTGCGAAGCACTCGTCAGCGGATCTGCGAAGGACACAGTGTGTCGAGTGGTGTTCTCCTCCTCCGCGGCCAGAGTCTCAGGCACCGTCACATCCTGGGTCACCCTGCTGGCAGACGTTTTCCTACTCCTTCTGTACTTCAGCGGTTACTCATCTTCATCATCATTAGGGAGAGTGATAACAACATTGGATGGAGCT
This sequence comes from Triticum aestivum, assembly GCF_018294505.1. NCBI lineage: Eukaryota > Viridiplantae > Streptophyta > Magnoliopsida > Poales > Poaceae > Triticum > Triticum aestivum. The sequence continues at coordinate 710,434,459 of NC_057803.1, forward strand.
ACAGAAAACAATCAGAATTAAAGATCATGAGTCAGTCGACTAAAAATGGCGTTAAGAGTATAGTACCTGGTTTTGAGGTTGCTTCGTCCTCCATCTCATGGTCATCAGCCCGGGCTGAGGTCTCAGAAGTAGCAGCACTGCAACTCCAAAGAATCAGTCGACTAACTCCAGCGCCAACCAGAGACAAAGTTCACACAAAACAAGAAGACTTAAGCAACATGATTACCCTGATATGGTGGGGATGGACACCTTCATCTTCGGCAGGTGCTTGGTCGGCTTCGACGGGGCTGCCCTGGGCTGCTTCGACGCCTTTTCAGTCGGCGCCGGAGAGGTGGTCCGAGGGCGCTTGGTCGACTGTGTAGCAGTCGCAACCCCCTCGCCGCGTTCGGTCGCAGGATCATGGACAAGTTTCGACCGCCTTTCCGAGCGTGGTGGTGCGACCTCCTCCTCCTCCTCCTCTTCCTCGTCTTCATCGTCATCATCATCATCGTCATCGTCATCATCATCGGCCTCAGCGGCGTCCGAGTCCCACTCCTCCTCCTGGCTCTCACCCCCGCTCGCTTCTCCATCCTCAGTCGGAGCCTGCGCTCCGTTGGGCATCGAGTACAGTTCAGTGAGGGCCTGAGGGACAACAAGACAAAGATCAGTCGACCGATCGGCAGAGAAAACAGAAATAAATATGACGAGAATACAATGGGAAGTGGAGCAGACATACCTTGTTTGGGTCACTATGGCAGTCGAGTGGAGGAATCCTTCTGGCCCCGCGAGGGTTGTCCTTGTTCCCAGTAACAGCGGCCATCCACCTTTCCAGAGTGGCATCGTCGACTGTTTCTGGATTGACCCGAGTCACATCCTCAGTCCCGCAGTACAACCACATGCAATGGCTCCGGAACTGAAGAGGCTGGATTCGGCGCCTAAGGAAAACTTCCAGGAGATCCATGCCCGTCACTCCCTCCTGAACCAACTGAACTACGCGCTCCATCAGCATCTTCACGTCAGCTTTCTCCTCCGGAATCAACTTCAGAGAGGAGGGCTTGTTCACTCGGTCCATGGTAAATTGAGGGAGTCCACTCGACTGCCCCGGCGTCGACTCGTCCTGGCAGTAGAACCAGGTCGACTGCCAGCCTCTGACTGACTCAGGAAATGTCATGGCTGGGAAGGTGCTCTTGTTCCTCACCTGGATCCCCAGACCTCCACACATTTGGACCACTCGGGTTCTTTCGTCGCCTGGACTCGCCTTCTTCACGGTTTGAGAGCGACATGTGAATATGTGCTTGAACAAGCCCCAATGCGGTCGACAGCCCAGAAAACTCTCACACATGGACACAAACGCGGCAAGATAGGCGATAGAATTCGGGGTGAAGTGGTGGAGTTGCGCTCCAAAAAAGTTCAAGAAACCACGGAAGAAAATGCTCGGCGGCAAAGAGAATCCGCGGTCGACATGGGTAGCCAGAAGCACGCACTCACCCTCTTCCGGCTGGGGCTGCCACTCTTTCCCCGAAAGCCTCGCAGCTCCATGAGGGATCAGGCCCTCGTTAGCCATGTCGAGGAGATCCTTCTCCGTGATGGTCGACTGGATCCAATCTCCCTGGACCCAGCCTTTCGGCAGGCGAGATCTAGACGAAGACCCACCACGGCTGGTGGATCTCCCCTTTGCCTTCTCCATCGCCGACGCCTTCTTCGCGCGCTCCAGCGCCGCCGTCTTCTCCTTGACCATGGCTACCGGCGGGGCGCGTGAGGGGAAGTGGTGCGGAAGCGAGAGCAAGCACTTTGGGCGGAGACAAAGGAGGCAGAGAGAGAATGCTGAGGCACTGTTCAAAAAACCCTCGCCGGGCGCATTTATAAGATCCCTTCCGAGTGGATGACAGGTGGGCCCGGTCGATCTAATCATATCCTGGAACTGTTACGCGGGCGGGATACGTGGCGAAGAAAGCAGCGCGGGGATCGAGGCGTTTATGTCCCGTCCCATCCGAACGCCGCGGTCCGCTCCACTTCGTGTGTTTCCCCAAATTTCGCATCCCGCGGAATCCGCGAACGGCAGATCGGTCTGTCAGGCGCGGGATTTCCTGCGATCCGTCGCTCGGAAATCGACGAAGCCCGAAAGATCACTCAACGAAAGAAAAGAATGGATCGAGTCGACTGAAGACAAGTTGCTCACTATCAACGAAGAGATTCTCTGGTTCAGAACAACGCACGACCAGTGTGCAAAGGTTAATCGGAAACAGCATCAACTCCTCCGTCACTCAAAGCCTCAATCCATTCGGGGGCTAATGATGGGGTCATGTACCTAGAGTAGGGTCACAGACCTGATCTAAGTACCCTGCCCAAGGACACCCTTGGAAGAGGTCACCTTCCAGTCGACCAACGAGGGACTCACTCGACTGACTTGAAGGACTCGACCACGAAGACTCACTCGACCACCAGAAGGTCAAGAGGCACTCTGCACTGCAACGGCCTGTAACTAAATAGACTTTATGATAGTAAAGACACTTTATGTGGGGCGTTACCTGTAACGCCCCGGACTTAATACACCTTAACCCCTTCATTACGTGGGCTGGCTGGGGTCCTGGCGCACTCTATATAAGCCACCCCCCTCCACAGGCAGAAGGGTTCGGCACCCTGTAACTCATATACACATAATCCACTCGACCGCCTCTGGGCTCCGAGACGTAGGGCTTTTACTTCCTCCGAGAAGGGCCTGAACTCGTACATCTCTTGTGTTTACAACCTCTCCATAGCTAGGACCTTGCCTCTCCATACCTACCCCCCACTCTACTGTCAGACTTAGAACCACGACAGTCGCCGCTGGAGAGGCCATTTCTGACGCCGTCCAACCACCCATAGCTAACCTATGCGTACGGGTAGGTGCGTCTCCGTCCCCTCTTTTGATCCCTCCCTCCAGTTTTGGCCAAGGAGCTGTCCTCGCCGGCGTGTGCTCCGGCGGAGCCCCGCCGCCCTCTGTCTCTTTCTCCCCTCCCTCTCACCTGACTAGCGGGGCCCGCTAGTCAGCCACTCTGTACGCGCCCGAAGTGGTATGAGTGGAGGCGCCCCGTGGGGTTTACACCTTCGACGTCACCCCCCAGTTATGTTTATTTAAATTCAAAATTTAAATAATTACAAAACACTTCAAACAGCCAGAACTTTTTAACCATAAGTCCAAATGAATTGATTCTTTTTGCATTGGGTTCTGTATGAAAATCTCTAGCAGCCCACCAAAGACGGGATTTTTCCTACTGCCTAGATTTTCTGGTAAATTTCAGAAGGGTTCTTGATGTTTTCTTTTTATGCTTATAATTGTTTTCAGAAGGTGGAGCTTGTCTTGAGGATCACCAGGGAGAGTGTGACACTCATCTGCACTAAGGCAAGCCAGAGCAACATTTTCATGGTGTCATTGCAATATTTGTGATTTATTTTTCAACTTGAATGGTTAAATTAGTTCATGCCTTTAAATCAACTAGTTAAATAATTATTTTCATTATGTTGCAAGCTTATCCATGTGGGTATGTTGATTTACAGAAAGTTAAGAATTAACTAAGTTAGATTTAAGTGTTTATAAGTGATGCTAGTCTATGGAGAAATAATTTGCTTATAAGGCTACTAGTTTAAAGAATATTTTCTTGAGTAAAGAAAATGATTACGCTAAGTTTTTGCCATGATTAGTTGTTGCATAAACATGACTAGAAAAGTGCCATGAGGTTCTGAACTATTTTTTTAGTGCTTGATATAAGTTGACCCGGTATGATTCTGATGTTTAGTGAAGCATGTTATATGAGTGCATTTGCATGGCATGTCATGACACCGGTCATTTTTATCTTAAGTTGAACCTGATAATAAATCAACTTGAACATATCATTGATCGGGTCATGGTGCCACTGAATCGAGTTTTTCCCAACGCAACCACATTTGCCTTTATGGGAAGGCCTTTATTCGGCATGTTGTCATGCCTCTAGTCGATACCTCCAATGAGGGAAGGTTATGGGCGTGCGGTACCCTGGCCCGGTAAGCAGACATAACCTTGTGTGCCCATTGATGTTGTTATGGTACCTTGTCTCCGTTTGGGACCGTTTTGCCACGACGGTGGCCCTTGGTGTCTGGGGTAGACACAGGGCCACCCATGACTTAGCCCAGTGGGGAGTTAGTCGGTGTGGCCGGGAGAGTGTCGTGGCAATGGAGGGGTTTTGTTGGAATGCCGTTGGTCCACCCGAATGGGAGTGCGAGGCCATGGCTTCCTTGGTGTGGGTACAGTGCGCTACCTCTATAGAGTGTACTAAATCTATCGATAGCCGAGTCCACGGTTACGGACACGCTCGAAAGTAGGTCACACCATGGGTCAACGTTTTAAATAAATCTTGCACACTAAAATAACATGGCACTGTTGAAAAGATGATGGTTGAAGAACCATGTTGATGTTGATGACCAAGATGTTGGTCTGTTTTGTGATCCGAGAACGATCACCGTTTGGTTACGTGGTAACCCGTTGGTAAGCAAGTCCGTGGGACTTGAGGCACGAGATTTGATTCACTTCATTCATAGCATGATCTTGCATTGATGATTAAATTGGTTAATATCATGATATTGGTTGTCATTATGTTTATGCTTGTTGTGAGCTTGCAAGTACATTCAATGTACTGACCTAGCATGTCATGACAGATTTCAGGAAAGGTTCGTTGGAACGGAGTGCTGTTCGAGTCTAGATCGTGTTCACATCGGTGTCCCTGTGCTATGGAGTCCCGCTTCGTCGTCGTTCTGCCGCCGCGTAGTTAACATGATCGAGGCCCCCTTATGTTCATTAAATAATGTACATATTGTTCAGCCACATCGTGTGTGCCGCTTGGCCTCCTAACTTGTTGTAATATGAACTATGTTCCGCTAGCATCAATAAAGCGGTTGTATTATGTACCAAGATGGTGTGTGTTGCCAGAAGACATGGTCTCTGGGCTGGCAATGCAAGGTAAACCGGTTGCTCTGAGCCGGGGTGCCACACAGGAGCAGATGATGTCGTCGGCCATGATGTCAAGTTGAGCGTACTTGCGAATATCATCAGCATCTGCCATCTTGCAAAGATCAGTAAGACCAATCTCAGTGACGGTCCACAGCTTGCTGTTCATCCCCATGAGGCGCTTCCTCATCATGGCCTTCCACTTGGGATAATCATGACCGTCAAAGATGGGGCTGATACGTCTTCAACGTATCTATAATTTTTTATTGTTCCATGTTGTTATATTCATTCTTGGATGTTTTACAATCATTTTATAGTCATTTTATATCATTTTTTGGTACTAAACTATTGACATAGTGCCCAGTGCCAGTTGGTGTTTTCTGCATGTTTTTTACATCGCGGGAAATCAATATCAAATGGAGTCCAAACGCAGCGAAACTTCTTGAGGATCTATTTTGGGCCAGAAGACATCCAGTGGGCCAGGAAAGCACCTGGGGGTGCTCTGAGGGGAGCACAACCCACTAGGGCACGCCTGGAGGCCCAGACGCGCCAAGGTGGGTTGTGCCCACCTCGGGTGCCCCTGAACCGCCTCTTTGCTCTATAAATACCCCCAATATTCCAGAAACCCTAGGGGAGTCAACGAAAATTAATTCCAGCCACCGCAGAGTCCAGAAACACCAGATCCAATGTAGACTATACTCAATGCTCAACGGATTTCTCCTTTGGTAGAAATCAAACTTCTCATGGCGGCTTACATAACCCGTTGTAATTAATCATATACCATTAGGCCCCTTCTTAAGACGCCATTCCGCATATGTACTGTAATATTTTCCGTCTGGGTTAGCATGACTGGCAAATTTGTTCTTTTTTTCTTTTAGGCTCCCTTTTTCATAATGGCGCCCAAGGCAACCACTTCCGCAATGGCACCCAAGACAACCACTTCCTACAACTAGGTTCCTTCCATCGTAACAGAAAACACGCTTGAAGATTTTGTGAAAACCGGATACTTGCCGAAGAAAACTGTCATGTCTCACCGGGCCCCAAGCTGTCAGAATAAAAACCTCATCCAAAGAAGGCAAAATCATTATCTTCACGGATCATATGAACCGGGGCTTCTCACCGCCCGGCTCTAAGTTCTTCAGGGACGTTCTGCACTTCTTCAACCTGCATCCTGAAGACATCGGACCCTATTCCGTGTCTAACATATGCAAATTTCAAGTATTCTGCGAAGTTAATCTTCAAGAGGAGCCCACTGTGGAGTTATTGAGAGAGTACCTCTATTTAAACCGCCAGAATGAATAATCCAACGGACCCAGTTTGGAGCTTGGTGGGATCTCAATCCAACGACAGAGAGATGCTATTTTCCCATACGCACGCCTGTTGAGGCACCCCAAAGATTGGAACCAGACATGGTTCTACTGCAAAGATATCTCTCCGGCTGATGAGAACCACTGCCAGGCTTTCTCGCCCCGCGCCTTGAATCAAATCACCCTTTCCCTAACAAGCTGACAATTGCCGAACGCAAGAAGCATGCCCCCAGTATTCCTAAGGTTAAGGCTCTGTTGGGAAATGACTTAACCGGCATTGACTTAGTTATATATCGGGTCTCATGGCAGGTCATTCCCTTAAGTCGCCGCTCTGGCTTGATGTGCACCTTTATCGGCGCCAAGAAAGATCCACCGCACCACAATTCTGATGACTTAACAGTCGACACAATCAATGAGATGACAAAGTCTCTCCTACATGAAAGTCTAGCAGACTGCAACAAGGTGGGCATGAACCCCTTCTGCCAATCTAAACCGGCACCATGGGTAAGTCGCCAAACCCTTTATTTGCCTTCTCCCTTAAATACCTTGTTTGAACTCAATGTTAATGACCTTTACAAGCTGATGATGACTTCTGGAAGAAAGAATATGATCATGAAGCTGCCAAGAGGGCTAGGAGGGTCAAGAAAGCCACCAAGAAGACAACCAAGAAGATAGGAAACAAGCCCAACGCTTCTGAGCTGCTTGCACTGGACGACACCTCTGAGTCGGAGGTAGCCCTTGACTCTCTTGGCTCCTTTTTCAACCATCTTACTGGCATTGTCTATCATCAGGATGACACGGGAACCAGCCAAGCTCTTGAAGAAGAGGTAACTATCATCTCATTCGACTCCGAGCCTTTGCCAAGACAGGAAACCCAAAGAGTAACCCGCCAAGATAGGAAACCCGAGGAGTAACAGCAGCATGAGAGCCAGCGACAGACTCGGACCAGCAAGGATGCAGAACTATCCTCCGGCTTACCGAATATGCCGAGGAAACACCGAAATGAGGCCACCCCCGACTTAAACTCGTTTATCCTTTGGAGGGTCTTACTCGTCAACCACTCAATTCTTAAGACTCAAATTACCAGGAAACATCTCATTCCTCTTCCGACGACTCAGTTCAATCTAATCTGCCGGCTTTCAAGACCGCTCGTGGGTAAGAGCAATTTACTTATCATTTATTCATTATGATCATCTTATACTTATACTAACTTTATGAATCATGCAGTGGAAAAGCCAAACCCAGTAAGAAGGCAAGAGTGAACAAACCGGTCGAAGACCCAAAAGCTAGTGAACCGGAGCCACAAACGGCAGCACCGGAGAACCCTGTTCCTCCATCATCAGAACCGATTCTTGATGACCCGCCGGTGAATTCTGACCCGCCAATGGAGCCAGCCAGTGATGCTCCTTTAAATCTTGAAGTATCGAGTCCAATGTAGTCGGCCGACACTCCTGACGATGACGTGGTGATCACCAACAGCAGCTATCGAGAGCCAGGAAGACTGACTGTTTTGGCCAAATATTCTGCCAAGGAGGAACACATTGAACAATGAAAGGTGAAGTTTGACGTTGCCAACTACTCTCAACAGAGTATTGGTGAGGTATATTCTGGCTATCTCAGTCAAGTGAACTCCAGCCGTGATGTTGAAGTTGAGATGGTGAAGCAGATGCATCGGAAATTTGAGGTATGAGCTCTTCCTTAGTAAATTATGCACATCCTGCCAGCCCCCAAGTCTACTGTTTATGATGAATTTTGAATATGCTGTAGACTTGACTTTCATGATCATAAACCTTGAAAAAATTCTTCCAATCCGTCTTAAAACCATCTGGCTCAAAATGAATATGTAAATATAAACGCAGAATCTGTAGCCCCCAAGGTCCAGCTTAATCAACATGAATGAGCCGGTCCTTCATAGTGTTGAAAACATTACTTACTTGTGTAGTTCTCATGAACCGGCTGTGGTCGTTTGTAGCAAACTATAAACAAGCAATATGCGTTAGCCCCCAAGTGCCAATTACTTTTGCTCGCAAAGTGCTTGGGAGTTATTCACATAAGCCGTTTGTATAAACAATTTTTTCAGGAAACATTAGTCCCCAAGTGTCAAGAACTCTTTGCTTGCAAAGTGATTGGGACTTCCTTGTCTATGACTCATATTTTTGCATTGGCATATACACAGGACACCACATCTCAACTTGAAGCTCAATTGTCTGACCTGAAAACCTGGCTGGAGGTGCAAGAATCAAAGACGCAGAAGGCAAACTCCAAGTTTTAATTCAGTGTGACTGAATCGGAGAAACTGAAAGCCGGCTTTGAGGTTGAGAAAAAAGCATGGGCTGAAGAAAAGATTGCCTTGACACAACATGCTGAGAAAGCAGAGGTGGCTCTTAAGGAGGTGACCACAGAACTTTTCGGCTTAAAACGCCATGTATTGCAAATGGTTTCAACTATCTTTGGTAAGTCGCCTTACAGGTGTCAAATTTGATTATCTTCCAGGATGACATGAATTGCCGCTAACCCGTCCATGGTCATTATGAAGGCCCCAGAAGCACCAATCTGGACCAAGATATGGTTGTGAAACTGAAGGCGGTTTACACATTAGTGGAACAGCTATACGTCGGAGCTCGGCGTGCACTGGCAACAATCTCTCCAGCGAACCATGCGCCAACACTCTTAGTTGAAGTGTTGAGGAAGCTTACCATGCTGTCTGAGCACTTCAGTGAGATGAAGCGATCATGTACAAGAGCCGGAGCTGTGACGGCTTTGAGCCGGGCCAAGGCGTGGCTGCCAGAGCTAGACATGGCCGATATATCGACCGGGTATGGTACCCGAGCTTAAAACAAGACGGTACCTCGTTCAGCAAGAAAGACTTTGCCAACTGCGTGAAGGATATACGTCCCCTGGCGAGTCTGATTGCTAATGAGACGGACTTGTCCAAATATCAGCCGGCTTATGATTTAGAAAATCAGAAGCTCCCAACACCATCTTACAAAGTGCTTGATCTGATACCCCCAATCTGTCAGCACACTTTCACACCTGAAGTTGACCCGGATGAACTAATTGACGATGAGGCTAAATTCCAAGCTTTGAGTGGCATTAACTGGTCATCCCCAACCTTCCAGGTAGTCGGAGAGGACGAAGACACGGAGAGGGATGATCCAGAAGCGTTAGGACATCAGAGCCAAGAAGATTGAGCCGCGGGTCGGTTCATGTTGGTGATCTTGTGGAAAAACAGTTTAATCATTTGGACTCTTTGAGTCATGTAATAGAATAGCCATGACTTTGCTCTGTCGTGCCACCGTGCATGTTTATGTTATGCTCAACATTGTTAACCTGCCACTTGGTAGTATCTTTTGTAACTTATCATGATGTTGATTGGTGCAGATGAATTTTTTTGATATATCCTGCACACAAATAAATCACAAGAACCCTTGGCGGTTCACTGCAGGGTGGATCATAATATCTCATAGATAACCACTGATGTATAAAAATAGTCATAGGTAGGGCTGGTATGAACTAGAACTTTAAACATAACTATAACAACAATATCATACCTGTGATATTGAATTGAACTGCCGGCTTATGTTACATGTGCAGTAAGGGTGATAACACAATCTTTAGAAGCCAATACTTCCATATATTTATGACTGTCATATGCTGGCGACTTATCGTCCAAAGTCAAGCCGGGTTAACCAAAAACCACATATATGGTTCAGATATGAGCAAAAAAGTATCAAGATAAACCCGAAAGACTGTTTCAAAAAAGAAAGTCATAAAGAGAGAAAAACATGAGGCTTCTGATTCGAATACGATCAGTAAGCTGGATCAAAGGGGTTAATGGCTATGATTCGAATACGATCAGGAAGCCCCCAAGTGGGTTTGGCATTGTGCCGATCAAGAGGGTACCGATAGCTATGTTCTCTTTGGTGAATACACCTATGTTTGCACAGCAAGCCCCCAAATGACCTTGAAACTTTTTGACGACTCTGATTCGGATACATCAGTAAGACAAACCAAAAGGGGTTAAGCTATGATTCAAATATGATCCATCCCCCAAATAATCAAATTGTTTGAACAACTATGATTCGAATACGATCAAGAAGTTGTGCCAAAGGAGTTAAGCTAGATTCGAATACGATCATCCCACAATGGTCTAAGTGTTTAACGACCTGGATTCAAATACGATCAGCAAGTCGGACAACCAGGGGTTAAGCTATGATTCGAAAACGATGAAGCCCCCAAGTGATCAAAAGGTTTGAACAGCTATGCTTTGAATACAACCAGGAAGGTGTGCCAAAGGAGTTAAGCTAGATTCGAATATGATCAACACCCAATGATCTAAGTGTTTAACGACCTGGATTCGAATACGATCAGCAAGTCGGACCACCGGGGGTTAAGCTATGATTCGAATACGATCAAGCCCCCAAGTGATCAAAAGGTTTGAACAGCTATGATTCGAATATGACCAGGAAGCTGTGCCAAAGGACTTAAGCTAGATTCGAATACGATCAGCCCCCAATGGTCTTGGAAGTATGACAATGAAGAATCATTATTGAAGATGAAAAATGACAGTGGTCTTGCTTTATTATAATCATCATAATGTATACATCGTCAAAATATGTACATCATAAGAGCCGGCAGCTCAAGTGTAGTAAGGCCGAAGATGAGCAATATTGCACGGCCGGCGGGTCTCCTCCTCCGACTTATATGAGTGCTTGTGCTCTTGAATATCGATAAGGTAGTATGACCCATTGTTCAAGTTTTTGCTGACCACAAAGGGCCCTTCTGAAGGCAGGGATAACTTGTGCACATCAGTTTGATCCTGGATGAGTCGGAGCACTAAATCACCTTCTTGAATGGTTCTGGACTTGACCCAGCGGCTGTGGTAACGGCGCAGATCTTTTTGGTAAATCCCCGAGCGGGCTGCCACCAAGTCACGCTTCTCATCTAACAGGTCAAGTGAATCCTGACGCGCTTGTTCATTATCAGTTTCAACGTAAGCTGCCACACGGGGTGAATCACGACGGATGTCACTAGGAAGAACTGACTCTGCTCCATAAAGCATGAAGAAAGGCGTGTAACCCGTAGATATGTTGGGGGTAGTATTGATACTCCACAGTACTGAAGGTAACTCCTCCACCGAACAACCCGACGTCCGTTGCAAAGGAACCATAAGCCGGGGTTTGATAACTCTCAAAATTTCTTGATTGGCTCTTTCGGCTTGACCATTGGACTGGGGGTGAGCTACTAATGAAACGTCAAGTCGAATATGCTCATGTTGACAAAATTCCTCCATGGCACCCTTGGACAGATTAGTGCCATTGTCAGTTATAATGTTGTGTGGAAAACCAAAACAAAAAATCACCTTTTTCAGGAATTGAACCGCCTTGGCTGCCTCACACTTACTGACTGGCTCTGCCCCAACCCATTTTGTGAATTTATCAACCGCCACCAAAAGGTGGGTATTTTTATCCTTGGTCCTTTTGAAAGGCCCAACCATATCAAGCCCCCAGACTGCAAAGGGCAAGTAATTGGAATCATCCTCAATTCTAGAGCTGGCACATGAGCTCGCCGTGAGAATTTCTGACAACCTTCACATTTACTGACCAAATCCTCTGCATCAGCATGAGCCGCCAGCCAATAAAATCCATGACGAAAAGCTTTGGCCACAAGGGAATTTGAATCGGCATGATGAACATAGTCCCCTTCATGAATATCGCAAAGAATCTCACGGCCTTCCTCAGGAGAGACGGAACATTGAAACGCCCCAGTGACACTTCGAAGGTGTAACTCACCATTGGCAATTGTCATTGACTTAGACCGTCGGGTTATGTTCCTGGCCAAAGTTTCATCCTCATGTAACTCTCCCCGGGTCATATAAGCCAAATAGGGTACTGTCCAATCTGGGATAGCATGAAGAACCACCACCAATTGTGCCTCCGGGTCAGGAACAGCTAGATCCTCTTCTGTAGGCAATTTAATAGAAGGATTATGAAGAACAACCAAGAAGGTGTTAGGCGGAACCGGCTTACGCTAAGACCCTAGAAGGCTTAAGGCGTTAGCCGCCGCATTTTTCCTGCGATCATTGTGTTCCACCTGACAACCCTTGAAGTGTCAAGCAATCACATCAACCTCACAGTGATAAGCTGCCATGAGTGGATCCTTGGAATCCCATTTTCCTGAAACCTGCTGGGCTACCAAGTCCGAGTCGCCAAAACATCGCACCCGGCTTATGTTCATCGCCTTAGCGATCTGAAGACCATGGAGCAAGGCTTCATACTTAGCTGCATTGTTAGTACATGGAAACATCAACCTTAAAACATAACAGAACTTGTCACCTTGAGGGGAAGCTAAAACCAGTCCGGCCCCCGAGCCTTCCAATTGCCTGGACCCATCAAAGTGAATAGTCCAATATGTGTTATCTGGCTTCTCTTCAGGCATCTGCAGTTCTGTCCAGTCATTGATGAAATCCACCAGCGCCTGAGATTTGATGGCGGTACGAGGCACGTACTTCAAACCATGGGGTCCAAGCTCAATAGCCTACTTGGCTACTCGCCCTGTGGCTTCTCAGTATTGAATAATATCTCCCAATGGAGCAGAACTGACCACAGTAATGGGATGACCCAGAAAATATTGCTTAAGCTTCCGGCTGGCCATGAACAACCCATAAACAAGCTTTTGCCAATGTGGACACCTCTGCTTGGACTCAATGAGTACCTCACTTATATAATAAACCGGTCATTGATCCAGATATTCCTTGCCTGCTTCCTTCCGTTCCACCACAACAGTTACATTGATTGCCCGGGCGTTAGCAGCCACATATAACAACAACGGATCCTTATCAATAGGAGTTGCAAGGACTAGCGGCTCAGCTAGCTGTTTCTTTAAGGCTTCAAACGCGTCATTAGCAGCATCACTCCAGACAAAATCGCATGTTTTCTTCATCATCTGATACAATGGTATGGCCTTCTCACCTAACCGGCCTATGAACCGGCTTAAAGCAGCAATATGACCTGCTAGACACTGAACATCATTGATACACGCCGGCTTTGAAAAAAGATATAATGGCCTTGATCTTCTCCGGGTTAGCCTCAATGCCTCTGTTAGAAACCAGAAACCCCAAAAGCTTGCCTGCTAGCACACCAAAGACACACTTGGCTGGGTTAAGCATCATATTATAGACCCGGATATTATCAAAGGTCCCATTCAAATCATTTATCAAAGTTTCTTTCTCTCTAGATTTCACCACAATATCATCCACAAGCATGAACATTGCGCCTAATCTGATCGTGAAGACAATTCTGCACACAATGTTAATAAGTCGCCTGGGCACTCTTGAGCCCAAAAGGCATAGTCACATAGCAGATGGCTCCAAAGGGAGTAATAAAGGTTGTTTTCTCCTGGTCCTTAACCGCCATCTTGATCTGATGAAAAGCAGAATAAGCGTCCAAAAAACTCAAATTCTCGCATCCCGCCGTAGCATCAATGATTTGATCAATACGAGGGAGAGCAAAAGGATCAGCCGGACAAGCCTTGTTTAAGTCCATGTAATCCACACACATACGCCAAGTGCCATTCTTCTTAAGCACTAGCACTGGATTAGCCAACCACTCAGGGTGAAAAAACTTCAATGATGAACCCAGCCGCTAAGAGCGAGGCCACCTCTTCGCAATAGCCTTACGCCTCTCCTCATTGAAGCGACGAAGGAATTGCTTGACCATCTTAAATTTTGTATCAAAATTGAGAGTGTGCTCAACAAGTTCCCTCGGTACACCAGGCATGTCAGAAGGTTTCCATGCAAAGATGTCCCGGTTCTCACGGATGAACTCAATGAGCGCGCTTTTCTATTTAGAATCCAGATTAGCACTGAAATTGAACTACTTGGATGAATCGCCAAGAACAAACTCAACGAGCTTGGTTTCATCGGACGATTTAAACTTCATCACCGGATCATGCTCTGTAGTTGGCTTCTTCAAAGACGTCATATCCGCCGAGTCAACATTATCCTTATAAAGTTTCAACTCCTCTACTTCACAGACAGACTCAACATAAGCAGCGTCACCTTCTTCACAGTCCAAGGCTATCTTCCGACTTCCATGCACTGTGATGGTCCCCTTATAACCCGGCATCTTGAGCTGCAGATAAACATAACACGAACGTGCCATGAACTTGGCATAAGCCGACCGTCCCAATAGAGCGTGGTACGGGCTTCTGATCTTGACCACTTCAAAACTTAACTTCTCAGCCCTAGCATCATGTTCAGATCCAAAGGCTACTTCCAGTTCAATCTTGCCAACTGGGCACGCCAACTTACCAGGCATCACTCCATGGAAAATAGTATTGGATGTCTTAAGATTTTTATTAGTTAACCACATGCGACGGAAAGTATCATAACAAAGGATATTAATATTGCTACCTCCATCCATGAGTACCTTGGTAAACTTGTATCCACCAACTTGAGGTGCTACCACCAAAGCCAAGTGGCCCGGATTATCAACCCAGGGCGGGTGATGCTCTCGGCTCCACATAATGGGTTGCTTAGACCATCGCAACCATTGGGGAACTGCCGGCTCAACGGCGTTCACAACCCTCTTGTGAAGCTTTTGGTCTCGCTTGCACATACTTGTGGTGAAAACGTCATACTGCCTGCTATTCAACTGCTTTGGCTGACTTTGATATCCAGATTGTTGCTGCTGCTGACCCCCCCCCTGGCAAGATTGATGATTGTAACCACCTTGGACAATCTCCATGGGCCGGCAAACAGAGGAGGTCATTGGGTTTTGTGTTGAGTTCATTCCTGACCTTAAGCCGATTGGTGTCCCTCAATCGCGGTATGAGGGGAGACTGACTGGAAAATGTACCCTAGGAGCAGACTCAATAATATGTAGGGACAGGAATTCTTGGGCTCAAGCAAACTACACAGTTCTACAGAATTCTACCTTGGTGACACCGTATGTCAATGAACAAAAGAATATTCTACGCTCCAAACACCCGGAGCAATGTAACGACTGGAGTACATGTGAACACATTAGGACTTTCGGCAGTTGGCTGCAAACACATCTCATGGGTAACACCACTGTTGGAGATGAGATGTAGTCATTGCCCAGGACACCATCGTCAACTGTATTGAATTACAAAGGGTACGAGATAAATGGGAATACATTTTTACACGATCGCCCAGGATCAAACCAGCACTAGCCAAAACAGTGGTGTCTGCTTTGATGCATGCAGCAACCAACAGGGGAAAGGGCACATATTATGGTTACATACTGGACATATGGAACTTGATTATGGACATGATTTTATGGTCCCTTTGTTTCGGTGCAGATGGGTCAATCTGTCAGCAGGCGGGGTACAGTTAGACCCACAGTACGGAATGACAACAGTCGATCTGAACAATCTTGGGTACACAGACGAACCATTCGTCCTACCAAACTAAGAAAAAGAAAAGATAAGGAAGCGAATACATCATACGATGAGCCAAAGCGCCACGTAGTACTTTCAGGGAAAGGAGACATTGTAGGAGAGGAAGGCAAGACAGACATGTCTGAAGATTAAGAAAAGTTTCATGAAATTCCTCCCTTCAAAGTGAAGGCTGACCCAAGCACCCTATTAAAAGATGAAGATTATCCATGGTTACAGCGCAATATGCAAGAAACAAACGCGAAGAAAAGGTGATGACTTCCTCTCCACAACAATTCTGATGATGGCCTTTATATAGAATATCACTGCAGTTACATGTCAAGAAATGAAATTGTTTTTGTAACAGATGAGTTTTCGTCCGAAACCCTGATACTTCAAAAGAGATTGTCCATTTTGTACAGGAACTGCATCCAGTTTTTGCCGTAACTCTCTCACATTATTGGAACATCCTATGCGGGTGAAATGATGGTACCATGCCAACTTTCTACCTTTTTAGAGTTCATTTGTACTGCTCTTCAATTTGAGGGTCATTTAGCCCAAAAATATCAGTAAATGCATGAAAAATAGCAAATGAAGTCGGAAAGGGTTGAAAATTGATGATGTGGCTTGGAATGGTGCATGTTGAACGCACAAAAAGTCTGGAGTTGAAATAAGTTTAAAAAATGAAATGCCTTTTGTAATAGAAGAGTTTTCGTCCGAAACCCTGATACTTCGAAAGAGATTATACATTTTGTACACGAAGTGCATCCAGTTTTTTCTGTAACTCTCTCAACTTTTTAGCACATGCTATGTGTGTGCAATGATGATAACATGCCAACTTTCGACCTTTTCAGAGTTCATTTATACTGTTTTTTAATTCAGGGTCATTTAGGTCAAAAATTAACAAATGTATAAAAAATAGCAAATGTAGTCAGAAAGGGTTGAAAATTGATGATGTGCCTTTGAATGGTGCTTGTTGAATGCACAAAAAGTCTGGAGTTGAAATAAGTTAAAAGAAATGAAATGCCTTTTGTAACAGATGAGTTTTCGTCCGAAACCCTGCTACTTCGAAAGAGTTTGTCCATTTTGCAACTAAAATATTAAACTTATCCAACTAAAATTATATAAAGATTTTGCAACTAAAATTATATAACTAAAAATAACATAGCAAAAAATACCATTAAAAATTTAAAAGCATAACATTTCAAAAAAGGGCACACCTACTAGCCACCACAGCAAGCATACGACTAGAAACCCTAGAAATGGGCCAGGATGCAGGCCCGCAGGGCTAGCAGGCCCAACAGGGCGTCAGATAGGCATGTACTACCTAAATTAGAGAGGAGCTCGACAGGGTAGTGCAGCAGCGCTTATAAACCACTCCAAGCCCCTCTCAACTAGCGAGGTGGGACTAAACTCATGGATGCGGCAGCACAGACCTTTGGTCCCGGTTTGAGCCACCAACCGGGACCAAAGGCCTTTCGTCCAGGTTGGTGCCACCAACCAGCACTAAAGAGTTGTGTATGTAAGCAGCACTTGTGAAAATTTGTAAAAGCCACTACAGTTCCCCTCGACGCCGCCAGGCTGCCTGAGCTTGCCATCGCCTCAGAGTCGTCCCCGAGACGGCTCCTTGTTGCCGGACCTCCCCGCCATCCTTGTCACCAGACTTCCTCGGCCTTCTCCCAAAGCCAGCTCCTCGTCTCCGCCCCCGACGCCGTCCCCGATCCCGCTGTAGGTCCTCGTCGCTGCCCCCACCGGCCCTCATCATCACCAACCCCGTCAGCCCTCCTCGCCGCCCCCGCTGTGAGCCGCTGCCGCCCCCTGTGAGCCACCGCCGCCCTGCCCCGCCCCCGTGTTTTTTTATTAATTATGTTGGGTTGATATGTATGTATGTATATGTTTATGTATGTATGTATGTATGTATGCATATATGTATGTATCGAAAATGTTGATGCTTAGCGTATATATATGTATGTAGATGTATATGTATGTGTGTTCAAAAAAAAGATGTATATGTATGTATCAAGTAGTGGCACTTTTGTAGAACTTTAGAAATTTGTAGAAAATTAACCGTAACTCCGATGAAAATAGTTTATATATGAAAATCGATCAGAAAAATATGATGAATCCGAATATACCGTCCTTTCTTCTATCACAAGCAGGTACCATAGCAAACCTGGAACCATCCCCCTCCAGTTCATTTGTCCGAAAATGCAGACTTCCGGAAAACATTCCCGGATGTTATCCCCCTTCACCTAGCTATATCGTGTAGTGCCGCATTAGAACACACCTAGCTCTCTCTAGAATTCAATATATCCCCTGTAACTTCGACATGAGGGGGGTCCGCAAGTATCCTACCTCGAAAGATAGGACGACTCATCAGACATGAGGGGGGAGGAGTCCTCGACGATCGTCTGAAACCGACTGTTATAAAACTTGTCAATTTTGCATGATGTTTGCCACTTATCCATTGCTCATATGCATATAATTCCTTGTTGTGATTAAGTTCATGTTTGCCACTAATCCATCTCTCATGTTGTAATATTTCCATGATATTGCCATGTTGTAATTTTTGCAGAAAATATGGACAGAGACTTAGAAAAAGTAGAGTTGTTGGGGGATATAATCCGCGACGGAGCTGATATCACCTTGTCATTTCTCAACGACACCGATGGTCAGGAAAGAGAGGATGACGACTCCGGTGATCCAATGGGTGAGGAAGGAGATCATGACGACCATGGTGATCTGATGGAGGAGGAAGGAGATCATGACAGCTTCGATGATCCAATGTCTGGCGAGGTATATATATATATTAATTAAGCATGTGCTGACTTGATGCATTAATTGTTTTGTATGTACATATGTTAACACTTCTTTCTTATTTTATCCCTCCGGATCGTGCCATACTTCCGTAAGGAGACAAGGCCCGAAGAAAAGCTTGCGCCCGGATGAAAGGTTCACCATCACAGAAGTCGCTCGAAATGGCCAACCGATTGCTCCCAAGAGGATCAAGAACATATTTTTACATCAGTACGGAGTTGTTGTTAGGGACAGCGTCCCGATCAGCATCCAAGAATGGAATAAGTAGAAGGACCCTGAAGTTTCTTATGTCCAGGATAGACTGAAAGATGATCTTTGGACCTCGCTGATGACAAATTGCGGCCTAGCACAAGAGGAGGACCCGAATAACCCAGTTATAGAGCGAAAGGTCAAGGCGTTTGCTCTTAAGAAGATGGCAGAACTATTCAAGAACTGGAACAAAGAGTTGAACAAAAAGTTTGTCGAAAAAGACGAGACTCCAGAATTCATCGGTCAATATGAGAAGTTAAGAGATCACTGCCCCGCAATTGTGGCCTACAAGAAATCGGACAAGGGTAAGCAAAGGTCACTGACAAACAAGCAAAATGCATAATAGAAGAAGTATCACCATACCAAATGGTTAGTTGGCTACAGCAAAGCCCGGCCATTGTGGGACAAAGATGAGCAAGACCTGGTTGCTAAAGGGGTCCAACCAGCGACATTGCACTGGCCAGATCATGAAGGACATGGTTCTTCGGGGTTGGGGGAACTTTGTACCCAGAATCAAGGAAATGTGTTTGGAAAAACAATCAACTTGCAATACCCGTCAAGAAGCTTGGGGAAGCAAAAAACGCAGCACAGGACAAGCTGACAGAGGCCATCGGGAATCATGAACACCCTCGACGAACACGAGGCACATGAGGCTCCGTTATGTGGGTGCATGGGTTTCCCAACAACGGTGGTTATAGAAGCCGACGGAGAAAGAAGAAAGAGGAAGCAAGCACAATGCAGAAGCTCAGTGCAAGATTAGCAAAACTAGAGGAGTTTGAGAGCTAGTGAGCTACCGTCTAACCATCTCAGCGGTGCGAAGATCCTTCCTTCGATACTACCCCAGAAGCTACCCCACCATCTTAGCGGAGAACAGTGTGGCTTCCATGGATCTTGTTCAGCTTGATTTCATGGCTCCTCGTGACCCCGTGGATGGTATCATGGGGATTGAACATCGTGTGCTAATGACTAAATGCCAGAACCTGAACTTGAAGGCGACTGTCGGCTCTGTTATACCTCCTTGAACTAAGGGAACTTTCCATTACCGTCCGATTACACATGGATACGCTATTGTCACGGTGTATGAAATAATGGAGGGATTTGAGGGGCTGGAGCTTGACCACCCTACAGCTGAAGGGGATATTCTTTTGGAAAATGCTTTAAGGAGTACCTGTCTATGGAGAAAGGAGAACATCAAGCTTCCAAACTGGACGCATCCTCAGTCGGATGAGGTCCCTCAATAGACTCAGCCGATGAGCCCCCTCAGCAGAGTCCTCTTTCACCTCAACTGTCTTCGGCGCGTCAGTGGACTCTGCCTCCTCTGGCGCGTCAGTGGACTCCGCCTCCTCTGGCGCGTCAGCGGACTACGCCGCATCAGCAATAACGGAACAGAGCCGCCACCACTCTTGCGGCTACCAGTACAACAGGCGGGAAGAAATTCAAATTTGGTCCAAGCCTCAAGGCTCCTCTAAAGTTACCATATGAGAGGACTGACGAGGAAAACACGGACATCGTCGAAGCCGAAGTGTTATTGTTTTTATGATAATATTAAACTTTTTTTGAATCTTATGGATCTGAATATTCATGCCATAATAAAGAAAATTATACTGATAAACATGTTAGGTAGCATTCCACATCAAAAATTATATTTTTATCATTTACCTACTCGAGGACGAGCAGGAATTAAGCTTGGGGATGCTTGATACGTCTCCAACGTATCTATAATTTTTTATTGTTCCATGCTATTATATCACCTATCTTGGATGTTGTATATGCATTTTCATACTATTATATATCATTCTTTGGGACTAACCTACTAACCTAGTGCCCAGTGACAGTTGCAGTTTTTTCCTTTTTTTTTGGCTTTTACAGAAAGGAACATCAAATGGAATAAAACTATCGCAATGATTTTTCTTGGACCAGAAGACAACTACGTGACATGGAGAGAGGGCCAGAAGAGTCCAGAGGAGGCCACAAGCCTGGAGGCAGCGCCTAGTGGGGCGCCTCCCTGGCTTGTGGGCCCCTCGGACGTCCTCCAACCCTAACTCCAGCATTATAAATCTTCAAATATTCCCACTATACCAGAAGTGTTCACAAAAATACTTTTTCGCCGCCGCAAACTTCTGTTCTCGTGAGATCCCATCTTGGGGCATTTTCCGGCAATCTGCCGGAGGGGGATCCGATCACGGAGGGCTTCGACATCAACCTTACTGCCCTACCGATGATGTGTTAGTAGTTTCCACAGACCTATAGGTCCATAGCTAGTACCTAAATAGCTTATTCTCTCTCTTTGATCTTCAATACCATGTTCTCCTCGATGTTTTTGGAGTTCTATCTGATGTAATCTTCCTTTGTGGTGTGTTTGTTCAAACCCGATGAATTGTGGGTTTATCATCAGATTATCTATGAATATTATTTGAGTCTCCTCTGAACTCTTTTATGCATGATTTAAATAGCTTTGTATTTCTCTCCGATCTAATGATTTGGTTTGGCCAACGAGATTGATCTATGCAATGGGAGAGGTGCTTTGTGATGGATTCAATCTTGGAGTGTCCTCACCCAGTGACATAGTAGCGGAAGCGAGGAACTTATTGTATTCTTGCCATTATGGGTGAAAAGATGGGGTTTATATCATATTGCTTGAGTTTATCCCTCTACATCAGGTCTATTTTCCATCATATATTTTCAGATCAATAAAACAAAATACCAAAAATACCATCAGTTTCTCTCACTCTATTTTTGTTAAAAAGAAAAACTTGACTTTGTAACCTTCTGTCGGAAATCGAGCACCTAAAGATATTCGGTACGTACTACTCCATAAATGACTAGGCTAATGTTGCTCCACCTCCGCGAGGTAAGATGTTGTTAATGATTGTGTATTGATAATGTGGAACTTTAGTTCCGCAGACGAGGAAGTGCTAAATTATAGTGGTAACAAATCATGAAGGTATAAATAAGGTACTCCCTCCGTTCCATAATATAAAAGCGTTTTTCGCACTAGTGTGAAAAACACTCTTTTATTATGGGACGGAGGGAGTAATACATAGTATCAGTTCTAATAAATGTTATATTTGCCACCTTCCCAGTTTTGATTTCTCCCAAGTTAATTAGTTGCCACAAGCATGTTTTCTTTTTTTTTTTGCATTGTTGTAGAAGGAAATAGAATTTTCATTATTACTCCCTCTGTCGCATAATATAAGATGTTACTACAACCAATATATGACTACATATGTGTTCAAAAAAAAGTGAGTACATCGGTTGTCATAACATCTGAGATTATAGGATGGAAGGCATTGTAAAGGAAGACTTCCACACATGGACATTCGTATACAATGAAAATGAAAACCATCTTATACTACAAATGAAAATGAAGGCAACAATGTACATTCGTATGCAATGGAAATGCAAGTATCAATCAATAAAACCTGAAATGAATAACACAGAGCTATATACCATGTCTTTGATGGGGGAGGAATTGAGCGTTTGCTCTGGATGAACAGTAACTGGAAAAAAAATCGAAAGAGAGGTGTCGGCAGTGTCACCAACGACAGTGGCACCCAGTTAGTCTGGCTGGTGGTTGAACAATAGGTGAAGACGGGCGGGGCCCTAGGGCTGGTGAATCGACAAACATTTGGGCCCAATATTGGATACCAAGGGGGAGTTTCAGAGGACCTATCACTTCTCTAATTCAGGCTCCCCCTCCAAAAAGTCACCGAGCTTATTGAGTCGACTAGTGCATTGGAAGAGCTTTCGTTCAACTTTCACACCGTTTGATGCTGAAGCAATACTTAAGATCCCATTGTGTGCTAGGAGGATCGAGTATTTGTGACATGGAGTGAAGAACCTTGAGGCAACTTTACTGTGGGATCGGCATACCGCATGTTAGCCCGGACTAAGCAAAAGAGAGAGAGCTGGCTATAAGGCCACGAGGGATCAAACCTCCAGGAAGAAAGTAAGTAGTATAAGTCAATCCGGAAAACATCAGGTTTCATCAAAGCTCAGGGTACTTATTTCGCAGTTGATTAGGCACTAAATCCCATCAGGAGAGGTTCTCCATCGTCTGCCACATGGCCACACTGGAGCCTATAGCTTGTGGGGCGTATATGATACATGGAATACGAAAGCTATCCTAGATCAGTGTCGCGGAGTACATGTGTGTTTTCTTCTGAAGCTATCCTAGATCAGTTGAGTATACATCAGGAGGAGAACACGAAGGGCTGGATCCTCACTATGCAGGGAGCGATGTCATCGGAAGATTTTACCAAGTTTGTGGTGACCATGTGGGTGATCTGGGTTGCCCGTAGGAAAGCAATACATTGATGTATATCTAAGACCCCACATGCTATAGACGACTTCATCACCTCGTCAATTAGGAAGCTACAAGTGATCACTCCGAACAGGGTGTCCCATTGGAGCGCAACTCCTCATCCGACTGGATGGATGGCACTTCTTGAACATCACGCACAGCTGAACGTGGATGCAGTAGTTGGCCAGAGGGGGCAGAACGGAGTGGCTGGTGCCATTTGCAGGGATCATGCGGGAAGATTTATGGGAGCTTCGGCTTTTATTTCCACAAATATTGGTGACTCGGCTACTTTAGAAGCCCTGGCTATCAGAGAGGGGCTAGCACTAGCCGAGGATCTGAACGAGAGTCGTATACATGTGGCATCGGATTGCAAGGGGTGGTAGAAGAAGTTCACAACGGAAGTGGTGCTACATACGGAGCAATCATCCAAGAGATCAAACTACACTTATCATCTTTTATTTCATGTAATATAGTTCATGAATTTAGGAGCTCAAATGTCTAGTCTCACAATTTAGCGAAACATACTTGGAGCTGGAGGCTATGTTTGGTTAGGCCAACCTGATGGTATGCTTTTCGTCCTTATAAACATTGTAGCGGTTGAATAAACCATTCCCGAGAAACAGTAGAATACGTGCCACGCTATTAAGTTCATAAAAACGGAGTAACACTTTAAGCAAGATGACATAATGTAGAGGGTTAAACTCAAGCAATATCATATAAACCCCATCGTTTTACCCTTAATGGCAACAATAGAATACGTGCCTCGCTATCCCTACCATGTCCCTAGGTGAGGAAACCGCAAGATTGAACCCATCACAAAGCACCTCTCCCATTACAAGATAGATCAAACTAGTTGGCCAAACCAAATCAACAGATCCGAGGGAAATAAAAGCTATTTTAATCATGCATAAAAATGTTCAGAGAAGACTCAAATAATATTCATAAATAATCTGATCATAAATCCACAATTCATTGGATCTCATCAAACACGCAACAAAAGAGAGATAAGAAGCCATCTAGCTAGTAGCTATGGACCTGTAGGTCTGTGGTAAACTACTCACACAACATCGGTAGGGCAGCAAGGTTGATGTAGAAGCCTTCCGTTATAGAATCCCCCTCCGACATATCGCCGAAAAGGCCCCAAGATGGGATCTCACGAGAACAGAAGCATGCGGCGGCGTAAAAGTATTTTTGTGGACGCTTTTGATGGTTTGGGAATATTCTGGAATTTGTAGAGCAAAGATTATGGTTGGGGGACTCCCGAGGGGTCCAAAAGCCAGGTGTGCCCCCCCCCCCTAGGGCGTGGCCTGAGGGCATGTGGGCTCCTTGTGAGTTTTCTGACCCCCTCCCCAGGTCTTCTGGGTGTCTTCTGGTACAAGAAAAATCATCGCAAAAGTTTTATTCCGTTTGGACTCCATTTGATATTTCTTTCCGAAAAAGCCAAAAACAAGGGAAAAAAACTGCAACTGGCACTGGACACTAGGTTAATAGGTTAGTCCAAAAAATGATATCAAATAATACCAAATTGCATATAAAACATCCAAGATAAATAATATAATAGCATGGAACAATCAAATATTATAGATACGTTGGAGACGTATCAAGCGGCCACATGAAACTCCTTTAGTCGTGGTTTGTAACTCAACCGGGACAAAAAGTGAGGGCCCTTAGTCCCGATTGTTTAGTCCCCGTTGCAGAATTGGGACTAAAGGCCCTCTGAAACCGGGACGGGTGCCCTGTATTCTATTAGTGGCGCCCCCGTTGCCGCCGCGCCAGGCCCACCCTCCCGGCTATGTGCGCAGGGCCTTTCCTTCCATCATTTCTTGTGGCCGCTGACAGGCTCTTGAATTTCCGCGTGATCCCCTGGAAATGTGGGAAATCCACGGAATATGGCTGGCGACCCTCAAAAGGTTCCAGGACATGGCACGTGCCTTCAAACGGAATCTCACGATCATAGAAAAAGTTTTGAGGCCAACAGAGGAGCCGGCCCCGCACCCCCTTCACAAACCGGACCCACGCCAGCCCGAAAGCTAGATCTTTCATGGTCGCGGCTCAGATCTTGATTTTCTGCCCTAATAAGTTTGGAAATGCATTAGAAAAAAGAGCACTCATGGAAAAACATTGATGATTTTTAAAAAGGTAGAATTGCCAAGGTTGCAGTTGCGGAGTACCAGACTCGGCAAATGGGGTAGAGCAACTGCCAGCGGCTATTTTTTTTGCCGAGATCCTTTCATCAGGGGTCTCAGCAAATGTTGCGCACCATCAAGGGGCCATCAGCTGCAAACGGCCGTGCCACGTGCCTCCTATTTGCCGGGTGCCTTCTACAGGGCTAGTCAACGGAGTGTGTACGCAGCTAGTCAGGGTAGGCTATACGTACGTACGCACACGATGCAACAAAGCCAGCATGAAATGCATGTGTACTTGCATCTACAACTGCAAACAGAACCCAACGTACGAGAATTGTCAAGCTTCACAAATCTGTAGTGTTTGGTAACAAATTAACACGGACGTACTTGGTTACGAACCATGACAAAGACCAGCAGTGCCACATGTGACTGTGGGAATATCCTTTCGCAGTCGTCGTGTTCAACGTGCCGTCTGGCTTCACACGTTAGACGCTGTCGGTCAAGTCGTCCCATATGTAATTTCTTCCCTATGAATATAAATCGGTGTCTCCCAATGTGTCCTTCAGTTTCTCTCACCCTATAAAGAGGAACTTGACTTTGTACCCTTCTGTCGGAAATTGAGCACCTCAAGATATTTAGTACGTACTACTCCATAAATGACTAGGCTAATGTTGCTCTACCTCCGGGGAGGTAAGATGTTGTTAATGACTGTGTATTGGTAATGTGGAACTTTAGTTCCGCAAACAAGGAAGTGCTAAATTATAGTGGTATCAAATCATTTAGGTATAAATAAGGTAATACATAGTATCAGTTCTAATAAATGTTATATTTAACACCTTCCTAGTTTTAATTTCTCCCAAATTAGTTAGTTGGCACAAGCATGTTTTTTTTCCATTGTTGTAGTAGGAAATAGAATTTTAATTATTACTTCCTCTGTCACATAATATAAGATGTTACTACAACCAATATGTGAGTACATATGTGTTCAAAAAAAAAGTGAGTACATCGATTGTCATAACATATGAGATTATAGGATGGAAGGCGTTGGACAGGAAGACTTTGCAAATAGACATTCGTATGCAATGAGAATGAAAAGCATCTTATATTACAAATGAAAATGAAGGCAACAATGTACATTCGTATACAATGGAAATGCAAGTATCAATCAATAAAACATGAAACGAATAAGACGGGGCTATATACCATGTCTTTGATGGGGGAGGAATTTTTTGCTCCTAGGAGCGTTTGCTCTGGATGAACAGTAACTAAAAAAAAAGTTCAGAAGAGAGGTGCCGGCAGTGTCACCAGCAACAGTGGCACCCAGACAATCTGGCTGGTGGTTGAACAATAGGTGAAGATGGGCGGGACCCTAGGGCTGGTGAATCGACAAACATTTGGGCCCGTAATTGGATACCAAGGGAGAGTTACAAACGGCCTATCACTTCTCTAATGCAAGCTCCCCCACAAATAGTCTCCGAGCTTATTGAGCCGACTAGTGCATTGAAAGAGCTTTAGTTCAACTTTTACACCGTTTGATGTTGAAGCAATACTTAAGATCCAATTGTGTACTAGGAGGATCGAGTATTTCTAGGCATGGAGTGAAGAACCTTGAGGCAACTTTACTGCAGGATTGGCATACCGCATGTCAGTCCGGACTAAGCAAAACAGAGAGAGCTGGCTATAAGGCCGCGAGGGATCGTCAAACCTCCAGGAAGAAAGTAAGTAGTAGAAGTCAATCTGAAAACATCATGTTTCATCGAAGCTCAAGGTACATATTTTGCGGTTGACTAGGCACTGAATCCCATTAGGGAGAGGTTCTCAATCGTCATCACATGGCCACGACTGGAGCCTCTAGCTTGTGGGGCGTATATGATACATCGACTACGAAAGCTATCCTAGATCAGTGTCGCCGAGTACATGTGCGTTGTCTTCCGAAGCTATCCTAGATCAGTTGAGTATACACCAGGAGGAGAACACGAAGGGCTGGATCTTCACTGTGCAGGGAGCACTGTCATCGGAAGATTTTACCAAGTTTGTAGTGACCATGTGGACAATATGGGTTGTCCGTAGGAAAGCAATACATTTATGTATATTCAAGACCCCACATGCTATATACGACTTGATCACGTCGTCAATCAGGAAGCTAGAAGTGTTCACTCCGAACAGGGTGTCCCATCGGAGTGCAACTCCTCATCCGATTGGATGGATGGCACCTCCTGAACATCGTGGAAAGCTGAACGTGGATGCAGCAGTTGGCCGGAGGGGGCAGAACGAAGCGGTTGATGCAATTTTCAGGGTTCATGCCAGAAGATTTATGGGAGCTTCGGCTTTTATTTCTACTAATATTGGTGACTCAGCTACTTTAGAAGCCCTGGCGATCAGAGAGGGGCTAGCTCTAGCCAAGGATGTGAACCAGAACCGTATACATGTGGCATTAGAATGCAAGGGGTGGTAGAAGAAGTTCACAATGGAAGTGGTGTTGCATACGGAGCAATCATCCAGGAGATCAAACTACACTTATCAACTTTTATTTCATGTAATATAGTTCACGAATTTAGGAGCTCAAATGTCTAGTCTCACAATTTAGCAAAACATACTTCGAGCTGGCGGCTATGTTTGGTTAGGCCAACCTGATGGTATGCTTTTCGTCCTTATAAACATTGTGGCGGTTGAATAAACCATTCCCGAGATTGACTCAAAAAGAAGTACATAATTCTGCCAAACTGGATGTCCTTTCAATAGGCCACTATCCTTGAAGAACATGTTGTCCTTCAATGATTGTGTAGGTCCAATAAATTTGTGTATCAAGTCTGACGTGAAAAAGAAATTAATAAAGAAAGATTTGTGCGTACGTGCATAGGACAGGGATAACTACCATAGCGTATATGCACATGCAGAAAGATCGATGGTCCGTCGTCGTGAGCTATAGCTATCGTACCTCCAACGATTATTTGAATGCACATGGTGGACGCAGCAAGCGAGTGGTGGCAGCAGTACGGATGACAGTGAACCACGCAACAATACCAGGACGTACGTACGGACGTGGCCACATGGCATACATGTGAACTTGCATCTACGAAAGCCAACAGAACCCATTGGAATTGTCAAGGCTTCACAGAACCAGTGTTTGGTAGTACTAACAAATTAACACGGACGTACCTGTGTTAGAAATAATACTTTAGGTTAACATTAAATTGGATTTGGATCTCTTGATTTGAACACCAATACATGTGCGGAAAGGTGTGAACTTACAGGTGCTTGCCAAATTCTCATGCTCTTGATGCAACTGATGAAAATAGTTGGCCAAGCAGAACGGCGTCGTGTGAATAGCCCATGGCCGAAAGCGTGAACCTAGACAACACTAGGTAGAAGACGTCCAGAACGCTACTGCCACTAGAGATGGCTGGCCGGTATGGGCAGCGGCCGGTTGGTTTAGATGGCAGCAGGAAGCCGCCGGCACAGCCTTGCGGTGGCCAGGGGTGGTGATGGCCTTCTAATCCTTTTGTGCACCCTTATAGGATCGGCATTTTGAAGTATGTTGGGGTTATCCCATGTATGTGTTTGTCATTGTCCAAGGGGCACCACTTTTTCTTTTTATACTTGGTGTTAAGGAACAGGGACCAAAACCAAAAGTTACCTTTCTGTTTACCTTCGATCATAGCACAAAACCTGGAGAAGGGCTCCCCTTTCCGTCGGTCCGTTATGACCTGAGATCAAATTCCAACAACCTGGCCACAAACGACGACAAATACCGGCAGTGCTACGTGTGAGAACACTCCTTTGCAGTCGCAGTTGCGCTGGACGTTTTCGGTTAGATGCAAAGGAGCCACCTGCATGTGCCTGCACCCTCCAGAATCTCTGCTCTCCCCTTGCCCGTGCTAACACTTGAGGGATAAGAGCATCTATAGCCGGACGCCTCAAACCCGCCTCATACACTCAGGAGGGCAGGCCGGTCACTGACCGGTCATGATTTTTCGAGCCAAATGGGCTTCACAAATGGGACTCAAACGATCGGGCTGGTCGTTCAAGATTTTTCGTCCCATACGGGCCTCTCAAATGGGTCTCAAACGCCCGGGCTGACCGATACCCCTCATATCCGGCTCAAATATGGGGCGGACATGGTGGCCCGATGGGCATCTCCTCTGTCGCTGCGGTGTGAACGCTGCATGGCGCCGCTCCACCTCGCAGCCCGAGGCCAAATTCGGCTATTTAAGCTAGCCAGCGACCCCCAACCCTAGCCTATCCACGTCCTCCCTCTCTACATCGTCACCTGAGCCTGTTCGCCTCCTCTCCCCCGCTCTCCCACGCTATCCAGCATCTTAATGGTCCGGCGGCTGATCACCACGTACGCTACGCTCACGCCGGAGCGCCGGAGGCAGATCGAGGAGGAGCTCCGTGCAAGGCGCGCCGCCCGCATCGCTGTCGGGCTGCCTCCGGACTCGTCGGAGCCAGAGGAGGACGAGGAGCAGCGGGCGGATGAGGATGAGGGAGAGCTGCTGCTGGAGCCGATGGAGGTGGCGGATCTGGAGGAGGATGAGGCCGAGCACCCGGAGCATGGGTTCAACATGGCGGAGGCGGCGCCGGAATTCGCCGTCGCCCAGGCCACGGAGATGGCGGAGCAGCAGGCCATCCCGGAGTCCATCCAGTTTGAGGCTTACGTGGAAGCCAACCGGCAGTTACAGGTGCCGTCCGACGCGCTCTTCGCCGTTATATGTGGCAGTAAATGCTCTAAGAAATGGATATACATATCTACTACTCACAGCGTTAGCGTTTATGACACTACACTATTTTAAAAATGTTCCTATATTATGGGATGGAGGGAGTAGTAAGGAAAGACTTGTGTTAAGTGCATAGGACAGGATAGAGACCGTATTGTACTCTACGTGCGCATGCAGATCGACGGAGGAACAGACCACGATCAATCAATCCAGCGCCCCTCGCCCAGTCAATCTGAAGCATGCGTAATCGCGTACTGGAATTGTACTACGAATTTGTCCTTACTTATGGCAAGATTCAACGAACAATCCAGTGTCGCCTTCAGATATCTATCGTCGTACTACAGTGAGCTGCGTACGTACTTGCTCGGATGTGTATGTGTATACATGTGTGAGCAGACGGAGTGTGTACACAGCTAGTCAATGCTGGTCACGCGTGAACGAGTTAGACGCTGTCGGTCAAGTGCAGAGGTCCCAACCACGTGTGTCGCACCGTCCCATAGTAATCTCTCCCCAATGAATGAATATGTAAATCGATTGGGCCTGGCGTGTCCTTCCTTCAGTTTCTCTCACCCTATTTTTTGTTAAAAAGAAAAACTTGACTTTGTGCGTTTCTCTCCGAAATCGAACATGTCAAGATATTCAGTACATACTACTCCATAAATGACTAGGCTAATATTACTTCCGGCGAGGTAAGATGTTATTAATGATTATGTATTGGTAGTATGGAACTTTTAGTTCCGCAAATACGGAAATAAATTATTGTGGTATTAAATAATGAAGGTATAAATAAGCTAATACTACATAGTATCAGTTCTCATAATTGTTATATTTGCCACCTTCCTGGTGTTGATTTCTCACAAGTTAGTTGGAAGTAGCATGTTTTTTTTCCTTTGCATTGTTGTAGTACAAAATAGAATTGCAATGATTACTCCCTCTGCCGCATAATATTAGATGTTATTACAACCAATATGTGAGTAGATTGGTCATCATAACATTTTATATTATGGGATGGAGGGAGTATTAATTTATTACTTAACAAAAGTAATGCCATTTTTTTGTAGTAAATAGCCATGCAGTTTTGCATATGATTTGTCACAATGTAGTAACAGATAATTATGATTTGTCACAAGGTAGATGGCAGAAACGTGTACTAATTTTTATTTATGACAATGTAATTTTTTTTGGCATGGTAATATGTGTCTCATTCATATCATAAAGAATAAAGTACAAGTCACTTAAAAACCGACATGACAAAACTGAAAAGATAGCAGAACATCTCTGAGCTTGACACCAACGCCTGTCACCTGCCTCCGGCACCACCACAGCAGCCACCGAAGAAAAGAATGAAGAATCACCTCCTCACCTGAGCTCGACGCGGTTCCATCGCTGATATGCAACTTTGTGGACCTCCAAGATGGCTCACCAAAAGTGAAACCCTTACCGTTGAACGAATCAAGCTGGGGCAACACCCCAGGCACGTCATCGAACTCCAGATCTGGCGACCCACCATGACTAAAACGCCGAAGGATGAAACCATATCTTCCATCCACCAACCATGAGCCCAGCACATGCTCCGTCTTCCAGATGTCGTCGATGCAGACCACAATCTGCATCCGCTCCTGGACTACCTCCCAAGCTCCGCGCCGACGCTGGAGCAAACGTCGTCGCAACGGCGGAGCCCGAGGACATAGGTCCACCACGAGGATGTCGCCGCCACCATGCCATCCTTGCTTGAACTAACTGGTTTCCAAATCCATCCCCAGCCATAGGACCCATGGCCTCGTCAGGGAAGGATCCGAAGAATCTTTATTCAGCATTGTCATCGTCGCCACTGAAGCAAAGACGATGAACAACCTAAAAACCTAAACCACGAGAGAGTAAAAGCGATCCACATATGGTAATTAGCAGAAACCATAAGCATAGTAAACATAAACACATCTACTATTTTGAAAGATAGGATATTAATGTGTAAACAATATTTTCTGTTTATCCGTCTATACTTACATATTATATAGTCAAATGTACCCTTAATACACCGATACTAGCTTCTTGAAATTTCTTCCATGTTCTTCACTAATATTTTTGAAAGTTCACTTCTTCACTTGTTAAACAAGAGGGAAAACTGGCCCAAATTGTGTGCAAAGAAACAACCTCCTTAATAGTACTCCCTCCGTTTTTATTTACTCTGCATATTAGAGATGACTGAAGTCAAATTTCTTATTATTTGACCAAGTTTATAAAAACGAATATAAATAGATATCATAAAAAAAATATATGATGTGAAAGTACATTCAATAATGAATCTAATGGTACTGAATTGCTATTGTATATGTTAGTTGTCTATAAATTTAGTCAAATTTTATAAAGTTTGACTTTGACCAAAGCTAATACGCGAAATAAATAAAAATAGAGGGATTATGATTTTTAGACTTCTCGCTCCGACTATGTACTATTAGTTGTGTGATGATTTCAGCTCAGTTTCGTGGGGATGATTCAGTTAGTCTAGGGTTAGACCCAACTGTTGGGAATAAGCCGTAACCCGGACACAGAGGCGACAGGCATGCGTGCGTCAGGTCAAGTCCGGCGCGGTGCACGCCGCGTAGGGGCGTCAGGTTGAGTCTGTGGAGTCGGGTCAGGTCGTAAGTGTGCGTGTGTTGTGTGCATACGTGTGTAGTGGGTGTGGCTCGAGTTGTTACTCAAGGAAAAGGCCGTCGTTGCGGCAGGCGTGTGTGCACTGGAAAAACACCACCGTGTCATGTGTCTCCTCTTTCTTATATCTTCGTTCGTGCGAGAGAGAGAGACAGCGAGAGGGAGTTGGGCACCGCCAACAGATTCTAGATTGGTGGTCGGTGGTGGCGTGTTGAGGACTGGGTGGATCAACCGGATCCGATGCTGGGAAGTGAGAACAGTGTCATGCAAATGCCTTGTTGCCGGCGATGGCAAGAGCTAGCGGCGGCAATGTTCATGGACGTCCTTCAATTCTGGAAAGCATTGTTGTGGTGTTGTGCTCCTCTACTTTTCCCTGACTCTGGGCTCCTTCGGAAACATGGGATCATTGTTTTCACCGGGTAGGATGATGACAATGCCTTGTGTGTCATGTCCCTCAATGGGGCATCATTTTCAGAGTCTGGACCGTCCGAAGGGAACAAATGCGTTTCGCTGCACATGTGTGTAGCAAAGACTAGGTTGATCCGCGAAAGGTGGTGTCGTGGAAAGGTCGTGGTCACTTTTGTTGCGGTGGAGTCAGAGCTGTGTGACGGCGAGGTTCACATGGCAACGATGCAATGGCCTAGCTCACTGATCCTACACGATGCAGGGATATGTATTCTCGGACCTAGTTTGTTATCGGATTCGTCATTGCATGCACCTCGCGGCTTTTGCAGTGTGGGCTTTGTCGGTGTCAAAGCCAGGTGTTGCTTTCTCGGGGACAGGTGATGACGATGATGCCAACACACAACCTCGATGATGTCTTCTTCACAGTGGTGTCTGTGTTGCGTCTTCTCTGTGACAGTAATCCGCTAATTAACTAAGTTATAGTATACATCTACATAAACACTTGTAAACTTGATCAAACTTCAACTTATGTCCACATTTTAACTTGGTTGCGAGTAGGAGTACAATATACTCCTACTATTAATTAGTAAAGGGACATAGCGATGAAGAAAAGGAAAACGTTATCGCTCAACCGGCGGATGTTTATGTGTGCGTCCACCTTCTCCGTAGCCGTCGGATTTGATTTGGATCGAACGACTCGAAAGCAATCTGTATCCTGTTACAGTTCTTACAACACACCCGTTGTTTCAGTTGGCCTCACCGAAACAAATGGTCTGTTGCAAACCGAGCACTCGCGACCAGCAGCCAAGCTAAGCCCTCTTGCCAGTAGATCGTCATCGTGAGCACATCCATACCAGATCTCCGCCACCAAACGACTCTCGGCGAGATCGGCCACGCGGGTGTGGAGCACCAACAACCTCACCGCCGTTCCGGCACCACCAGCGCTAGCAGCAGCCACGTCACCACACCGGACTTCCATGTCCACTCCAAGTTCTGAAACAACAATGTTGTTGCGGAACAGCGCCAATTAAAGACGACAGTGTTAGTGCGCGATGCGGCCGGAGATGTTGCAATTTTTGAAACAAAGGTCTTGTTACAGAAGATTAAAATAAGACGCAGTGGGAAATGTGTTTGCAATTTTTGCAACAAGGGTCTTGTTACGGAAAATTAGAGAAGAAGAGATTTTGCAACAGAGATTGAAGAATAGGTTTCACAATAAAGGTCTTGTTGCAGGAAATTAGAGAAGAGAAAATTTTGCAACCAGTGTGTCCTTGCAAGAAATTAGAGTAAAAGAACTGACAGCTTAAGTCACATAATGGAACGAACCGCCGGCCCACGCGTAGCAGGTCGCTGAAGAAAATCGCTCTATAAATTCCGCTGCCAACAACGCGGCAGCGGCACAATTCGAAACGAGAGTCCCAAAGTAAAGCAGCTTAACTGCGCAATGCCTGCAAACAAGACTTCTCCAGCGAATCAGAAGGACGGACGTAACATCTCTGTTGACATGTACCCGTTCATACGCAAGTACAAGGACGGCAGCATCGAGCGTTTCCTACGCAGTCCATTCGTGCTGGCGTCGCCGGATCAGGGCGGCAACCGCGGGGTGGCCACGAAGGACGTCGTCGTCGACAAGGCCACCGGCGTGTCTGTTCGGCTGTTCCTCCCGTCGCGTGCCGCCGACACCGCAGGCAGGAACCGGCTTCCCCTCGTCATCTACGTCCATGGCGGCTCGTTCTGCACGGAGAGCGCTTTCGGCCGGACGTACCACCGCTACGCGACCTCCCTCGCCGCCAGCGCCGGGGCCCTAGTCGTGTCGCTGGAGTACCGTCTGGCGCGGGAGTTCCCCATACCTGCGGCCTACGACGATTCGTGGGCCGCGCTCCAGTGGGCGGCGTCCTTGTCCGACCCGTGGCTGGCCAGCTACGCCGACCCTGCGCGCACGTTCCTGGCCGGCGACAGCGCCGGCGGCAACATCGTTTACCACACGGCAGTCCGCGCCAGCCACGAAATCAACGACGACATGATGGACGTTGCGGGGTTGATCATAGTGCATCCTTACTTCTGGGGAGCCAAGCGGCTGCCCTCGGAGCTCGCGTGTGCGGACGACAGCCAGGGCGCCGCGGTGGTGTTCCCACCGTACGGGGTGGACCGGCTGTGGCCGTTCGTCACGGCCGGCCAGGCCGGCAACGACGACCCCTGGATCGATCTTCCGACCTCGGAGATCTCATCGCTGGCTTGCCGCCGCGTGCTCGTGACCGTGGCTGGAAAGGACACTCTGCGCGAGCGTGGCCTCGACCTGGCGGCCCGCATGCGTGATCACGACGCGCCGTGGCCTTGGATGATGCAGGGGCGCCGCGAGGTGACGGTGGAGGAGTCGGAGGGCGAGGACCACGGCTTCCACCTCTACAGTCCGCTGAGGCCCACCAGCAAGAGGCTTATGGGGAGCATCGTGGAGTTCATAAACCAGCAGCCCAACTCGTCGCCTGGTAATCGTATGGTGCTTGGCGTGCCCACGACGCCGTTTAACGACGTGTTTGGGTATGGCATGGCCATGAAGTCCTGGGGCACACGCTCCAGTATGGCTACTTCCATGAAAATTGGAAGAGTTGGGCCATCCAACAAAATCTCAGTTCGACTGCCGATGCCTGCTGGCAACGCTCATCACAAACATCCATTATCTGCTCCGGTTCCGTGGGGTTGTGTGATCAACAAGTTTTTCTAGATGACGGCCGGCCTAATAACGCACACATAAATTAATGTCTCATTTTGTACCCTCCTTGTTCCTGCTCCTAACTCCTCCCCGGGTAGTTCCCAATGTTTGGCACTTTCCATACTTCGTGGGTGCAACATCAACAAATTCGCTCATGATCAAGTTACAACCTAAGATCTATGACTATATTATGTAAGGGTATGCCCTTCTCCTACCGTCCTACGTATACTACATTAAATAAAACACAAAGAGTCTCCTATTAGTTATAAGTCATGTTAGTCCTTCACGCCAACATTTGGATTATTTGTATTAATTAAAAGGATCCTCTTGGTTATATTCCTTGGGATTTGTGGGAGCTCAAATTCACAAATGGATGCCAATTACCGGCCAGGGAATTCTATATGAACTATTGTGCTTTATCTTATTATTCGGTGTCTGCTAAATGTATATTGTTTGTCTTCCCTCAAAATGTATGGGAGCGGCTAGAGATAAGTTGACTAAAAACAAAATTTCGGTCAGTTGACTAACCACAAATTTGTTTCAGTCAACTTGCCCCTAGCTGACAGGCTCAGCGGCGATTGCTACGTGGAGCCAGCCATGGCACAAAAAACAGAAATTATTCAAGTTTTCTAACAGAAATTATAAGTGGCTTTGGTATTACCCTCTAGGAAGAAAGAAAATGAAATAAAAACTAAAAAAATAGTAATAAAGTTTTGTAAGAAAGGATGAATTAATGGCACTGTTGTTACACTTTAAGAAGAAATAGAATAAAATAAAAGATCTAAAACAAACAACGAAAAATATGCACATGATATACACAAAAATTATGCTTTATTAATATATGTTAGAAAAATCATATTTCATAGTGAATTTTAAAACTCCAATGAGAAATGAATTAGTGCCATTGGCATTGACTTTAAGGAAGAAATAAAAGAACATAAAAAATAAAAATAATGAAGTTTTATGAGGAAGAATGAAGTAGTGACACTGGTATACCTTTAAGAAGAGAGAAATTAAAAAATGAAAACAAATAACGACAAGATTTGTGCAAAATCCCCACCAAAATTTTACTTTTTTTAATAACCAACAATAAATGTACAATAGTGAAAATCTCACAAAGAAAAGTGTCTAAGAAGGTATGAATTAGTGACCTTGGTCTTTCATTAAAGAAGAAAGAAAATGAAATAAAAACAAAATCAAAATAAAAAATAAAGTTTTTCTAAAAAAGAATGAATTATTGGCAGTGCTATTACCCAGTTAAAAAGAAATAAAATGAAACAAAAACAAAATCACAATCAAAATAATGAATTTTTCTAAGAAAAAAAATGAAATTTTGGCTTTGTATTACCCTTTAAGAAGAAATAAAATGAAATAAAAGTAAAAGAAAATCATAATCATGACGTTTTTTAAAGAAAGAATGAGTTAGTGCTATGTTATTGCCCTTTAAGTAGAAAGAAAATAAAAAATGATAATAAAACAAATAATGACAAAACTTACACATAATTTACACAGAAATTGTGCAATTTTATAATATGAAAGAATAAACATATAATAGGGAAATTTTTCCAAAAATTAAGTTTCATAAGAAGTATGAATTAATTGCATTGGTTTTACCATTAAAGAATAAAGAATATCATAAGAAGGAAAAAAACAAGAAAATAGTGAGGATTTCGAAGGAATTAGTGGTGTTGGTATTACTCTTTAAGAAGAAATAAAATAAAAAATTATAATAAAACAATTAATGATAACACTTACACATAATTTACACAAAAATTATGCTTTTTTTATAATATGCCAGAATAAACAAATAATAGTGAAATTTTCACAACAAGGAACTTTCATAAGAAGTATGAATTAGTTGCATTGGTATTACCATTAAAGAATAAAGAATAAGAAAAAAGAAAAAAGTTAGATTTTTAAAGGAAGAAGGAATTAGTGGTGTTGGTATTACTTCTTAAGAAAAAGAAAATAAAAATTATGATAAAATAAATGATGACAAAACTTACACATAATTTACACAAAAATTCAGCTTTCTTTTAATATGCAGGATAAACATATAGTAGTGAAATTTTCACAAAAAGGAAGTTTCCTTAGAAGGTACTATGAATTAGTGCCATTGGTATTACTAGCAAAAAGGCCTGTGCGTTGCAACGGTAGGAAAAAAAATCCTCTCATATCTCTAGCTGGTCAGTCGACAAACTATGTGTGGCCAGTTGGCAGGTTATGAGATCGAACCCTCCTATCGGCAATTTTATTTTTTGCCAGCTCTCCGGACCTGGGCCACAGTGCGCTGCCAGATGGGCTTCCTCAGTTGGGCCAAAACTGGTGGCAAGTAACGAAATCAAATAGCGTACGTGAAATTAATTGAAGCGAGACCAAACGAAACGGGACGAAACCAAGAATATCACCTCCCTTTAATAGTAGGTATAGACTATTAAAGAATAAAAAAAGGAATAAAAAAAACAATGAGATTTTCAAAGGAAGAAGGAATTAGTGACGTTGGTATTACCCTTTAAGAAGTAATAAAATAAAATAAAAATAGAATTTGCACAAAAGGATGTTTTTAGAAATATTCAAGAATAAGCATGTAAAAGGGGATTTTTGTATTAAAAGAAGTTTTCTGAAAAATAATTAATTAGTGGCATTGGTATTACCTAAAAGAAGAAAAAAAATCAAAATAATGAAGTTTTATAAGAAACAATGCATTTGTGACATTGGTATTACCCTTTAAGAAAAACGAAAATGAAAGAAAATGCACACAACTTTGCACTAAAATTGCACGTTTCGGTAGTTGCAAAGAATAGTCATACAATACTGCAATTTTTGCATATGTTTATAGAATTTTGTGTGTATAAATTTTCGCTCCTCCAACGTTCAAAAATACAAACAAAACACCTGCTAATTATAAGGAAAAAGAAATAGCAAAAGAAAAAAATAACAAAAACAGAAATAATTCACTGTTAAAAAGAAGGCAAAGATTGGAAAATACCAACCACTATTACTAATAAAGTGAATTGGATCAACTAGTACCTTAGGGACATGGGCTGCTCAAGGCCCAGACAGGGAGATAAATAATTGATCGAACCTAAATGAACTTTGTGTTCAAATTGCACCATTCAAAGCCACATCATCAATTTACAACCCTTTCCGACTTCATTTGTTATTTTTCAAGCAATTACTGATTATTTTGAGCTATAAGACCATGAAATTGGAAAGCATTTGAAATGAAATCTGAAAAGGTTCCAAGTTGGCATGGTATCATCATTTCACCCACATAGCATGTGCAAGAATGTATAGAGGGTTACGGCAAAAACTGGATGCACTTCGTGTACAAAACTTACAATCTCTTTCGAAGTATCAGGGTTTCATACGGAAACTCGTCTGTTACAAAGGGATTTCATTTTTTTTGAACTTATTGGAACTCCATAGTGTTTCTTTGTCCAAAATGCACCATTCA
>NC_057803.1:710473908-710506452 GCF_018294505.1 Triticum aestivum
CTCCATAGTTTTTCTTTGTCCAAAATGCACCATTCAAAGCCACGTCATCAATTTACAACCCTTTCTGACTTCATTTGTTATTTTTCATGCATTTACTGATTATTTTGAGCTATAAAACCATGAAATTGAAAAGCATTTGAAATGAACTCTGAAAAGGTTCCAAGTTGGCATGGTATCACTATTTCACCCACATAGCATGTGCAAGAAAGTATCGAGGGTTACGGCAAAAACTGGATGCACTTCGTGTACAAAACTTACAATCTCTTTCGAAGTATCAGGGTTTCATACGAAAACTCGTCTGTTACAAAGGGATTTCATTTTTTTGAACTTATTTGAACTCCATAATTTTTCTATGTTCAAAATGCACCATTCAAAGCCACGTCATCAATTTACAACCCTTTCTGACTTCATTTGTTATTTTTCATGCATTTACTGATTATTTTGAGCTATAAGACCATGAAATTGAAAAGCATTTGAAATGAACTCTGAAAAGGTTCCAAGTTGGCATGGTATCACTATTTCACCCACATAGCATGTGCAAGAAAGTATCGAGGGTTACGACAAAAACTGGATGCACTTCGTGTGCAAAACTTACAATCTCTTTCGAAGTATCAGGGTTTCATACGGAAACCCGTATGTTACAAAGGGATTTCACCCACATAGCATGTGCAACATATAGCTCTCCGGGGCATCTTATTAAACCACACATTGAAATTATGTAAAACATTTAAATGCAAAAACAAATGCGATCATAATCGCAACCAAGGTAACAACTGATCCAATTACATAATGATACCCTGAAAAAGAAATTAGTGGTATTCGTATTACCCAGAAAAAGAAAGAAAATCAAATAAAAACTAAAAACTTAAAATAATAATGTTTTGTAAGGAATAATAAATCATTGGCATTGGTATTACCCATTAAGAAGAAAGAAAAATAAAAACACTAAAACAAAAAAACAAAATTTGGACACGATATTCACTAAAATACGCTCTTTAAAAATATGAAAGAATATACATATAATGGTTAAATTTTCACAAAAATAATTCCTAATAAGGAATGAATTAGTTTCATTGATGTAACCTTCAAAATTAAAAATAAATAAAAATAAAAATAATGAAGCTTGCTAAGGAAGAATGAACTAGTGACATTGGTATTACGTTTAAGAAGAAAGAAAAGAAAAGGACGAATTTTGCATACGGTTTGCACGTGATGGATTTAATTTATTATGCAAGAATAAGCATATAATAGTAAAAGTTCACAAAAATAGTTTCCTAAGAAGGAATGATTCCCTTAGAGAAGAATGAATCCCTTAAAGAAGAATGAAAATGAAATAAAAACAGAAAAATCGAAATAAATAATTTATACTGAATAATAAATCTTTGGCATTGGGATTACCCTTTAGGAAAAAACATGAAAACAAACAACACCAAAAATTGCACACAATATTCAAAAAAAATGTGTTCTCTAAAAATATGCAAGAAAAAACATGTAATGGTTTATCACATAATTAATTCGTAAGAAGGAATGAATTAGGGGCATTGGTTTTACCCTTGAAGAAGAAAGAAAATGAAGTAATTACTAAAAACGAAATAAGGATCTATGAACTAGTAACAATAGTACTCCTTCCGTCCAGAAATACTTGAGTATTACCTTTTAAATAAAAAATAAAAAATGTAAATAAAAACTTGCACACAACTTCACTCTTTGTTTTGCGGATCACACAACTTCACTCTAATCTTACAGTTTTTGTAGTACGCAAATAATAATCATATAATAGTGTGTTTATCACACATATTGCATAGTATTTATATGTATAAATTTACACTCACCCAACATTCCAAAATATCAACAAAAGAAAAAAACAATTAAAAAGAACAGCAGAAAAACAAAAATGAAAACACATAATCCTAAATCAGCACTTAATTGTGTTACCTCCTTTCTTGTTTATAAGTCTTGCATGTATTCCTATATATATAATTTTACCAACATAAGATAACTTATATAGTCTAAAAATTATACCGTTAGAAAATATACGATTTGAAGTTTCTAATGTATATTTTTTTGTGATATATAATTTTTATTATATTTGTCTATTTGTCTAGCTAGAGACACGCAAGCCTTATAAACTGGAAAGGAGGTAGCTCGCTGTCCAGAAAAATCTAACATTTATAAGATGACCTAAGGCCAACTCCACCGTGCGACCCTATCCTGTCCGCCCCCGTCCGTTTGGGGTAAAAGGGACAAAAGAGGCTGCCCAGCGCGCGGCCTCAAAGGGATAAATGTCCGGATTCCGTCCGTTTTTGACCCATCCCCGGCCCAAACTTGCGCTGGTTTGGGGTGAAAAGGACAGTGCGCGGACGGGCGGGACGCGCGCGCTTGTCCTCCCCTGGCCCGCCTGTCGGTGGGAGAAACCAACCCCCCTACTCCCATTTGGCGCCATTTGCCCCAAACCCTCCCACGTCCCTCCCGCCGCCCCCTATCTCCCCCCGTCCATGGCCGACGCCCCGCCGGGTTCTGGCAGCCTGGCCGTTGACCCGCCCGCAAAGGTGAAGAAGAAGGCGCCAAGGAAGCCGCGGTCGGAGTGCACGCCAGAGGAGATCACCAAGTTGGACGCGGAATCGGCAAAGAGGAGGGAACGGAGAGCGGTCGTCAAGGTCAATGCCGCCGCAGCCAAGTTCGCCGCCCAGCGCGAGCAGCTGGAGGCCGCGCGGCGCAAGGCCGCTGCCGACGAGAAGGAGGACCTCATCAACAAAGCGCACACCATCCTCATGCTTGGCATGGGCCGTCCTGCCGGGTTCATTTTGGAGGCTGGTTGTGTTGCCGGCCGCTGGCTGATGCCGGCGATGGACATGTAGGCCGCTGGCTCTGTTGCCGGCGTGATAAACCGGGGTCGCTGGCCTGAACTAGGGCTTGGCATTTGAAACATAGACGCGAACAGGATGGGGCAAAATGGATGCGGCCGCGCGCTGGGCACACGGCCACCGCATCCCAGGACAGGCCCGGACACGACCCCAAATCGCTACCCAAACGGACAGAATCCGGACAAAACGGACGTCCGTTTGGGGTCGCGCGGTGGAGTTGGCCTAACAATTGCGTCCGGGAGATACACAATTCTGCAAAACTGAATGTCCTTTAAATAATCCATTAATTCCCCAGGAGAACATGTTGTTAATGATTGTGCAGGTCTAATAAATGGATGTATTCATCGCCAAAAAATGGATGTATCAAGTCGGACATGAAAAGGAAATTAATAAAGAAAGACTTGTGCGTAGTACGTATATAGGACAGGGATAGCTACCATAGTGTACGTGCACATGCATAAAGATCGTTGGTCCGTCGTCGTGAGCGATAGCTATCGTACGTCCAACGATTATTTGAACGCACATGGTGGACTCAGCGAGCGAGAGGTGAGTCAATTCTGCATGTGCACCATCCAACAAAACCACCACGTACGTACGTGGCCACATGAGATACATGTGAACTTGCATCACAGAATAACACGGACGTACCTGGTCACGAACGACGACAAAGACCGGCAGTGCAACGTGTGAGAACACTCCTTGGCAGTCGCGCTGGACGTTGTCGGTCATGTGCAAAAGGACCCACCCCTGTGTGCCTGCACCCTCCCAGAATCTCTACCCTCCCCTTGATTCAACTTGTGAGCCCAGCGCAGTAGAGCCACACAAGTAATGCACTCCGGCACTCACACTTGTGGGCAAAGGGCATCTCCAACATCTACCCTCAAACTACACATAATTGTTCGGATCACGCTCTACGGATTGCGGAAACCATCCAGCGTCGATCTGTATCAGTCCACTGGGCGGTCCGAACACGAATTTTCCCACAAACCGGAGACAAACGTGGAGAGGTTTGCGGGAGTCCGGATCGCTCTCAAGACCATTTCTGACCGCCCTGGCTAACCAAAAATCCATCCCCACTCTCGCGCGCGCTTCACGTCCGGTGCTATCTGCTGTCATTCATGTTGTTGTAGAGTGCGTCGCTCCACATTGAAGGCGGCTCAGGACGGACACGACCTCTCACTGTCTCCGCCATTCAAGCGGCACGCCGGCCAAGGGTGCCGCCCGCTGCACGCCCGGCTCAACACGCCTTCTCACCGCATTCAAACACATCCATTAAACCCGCGTGAAAGCCGAGAAATCTACTCCGGCCACACGTCTGTTCATGAGCGGGCTGACATCAAACGCAATGCCGACCGAGCTCCTTCCATTCGCCCTCTATTTAAACAAGGCCACACGCCGGGCAAAAATCACACCCCTCCGCCGCTTGCCCATCTACTCCTTCACCATTTTCTCCACTCTTCTGATGGCTTTCGAAGAATAGTTCTCGGGCATACAAGCCGGCTAGGTGGTCCGCCGAGCCCGCTGGATGCGAGCGAGGAAGCTCACTGCTCCACCTCCCTCGCCTAACCTGACGGAGCGAGTTGTGGCGGCCCCAAGCTGGCGCGTGGTTCAGCAACCCGTCGCTTTTGGCCAGCTCGAGGAGGAGAGGCGAGTTGCTCCACGCCGGCACGGCTGGGAGCACAGTGGCATAGGTATCACCGCATCCAGTGCGTGCGACAAATGATGACAAAGACCAGCAGTGATATGGCCGACCGGTCTTCTTATGAACTTGCACTGGCACGTCGTACATATATGGCATCTGACCGGCGCTGGGAAAAAGTAAGGGAGAGATACGTCGGGGTAGCCATGCAAAAAAAAAGAA
Organism: Triticum aestivum; assembly: GCF_018294505.1. NCBI lineage: Eukaryota > Viridiplantae > Streptophyta > Magnoliopsida > Poales > Poaceae > Triticum > Triticum aestivum. The sequence continues at coordinate 710,478,634 of NC_057803.1, forward strand.
AAAGATACGTCGGGGTAGGACGTGTGACGATGACGCAAGCACGTGTGTGGCAAGTGACCGGCCGAACAACGATCACCGATCGAAGCTACATGTGAACAATCACCGAAGCTGTCCCCTCCACGTACCACGAACAATTGATGCATGTTTTTCGTCCCATGACAAGATTCAACAAACAATCCATGGTGTGTCGCAGTACGGATTTGTCCTTAGGTATGGCAATATTCAACAAACAATGCATGGTGTGTCCCCTCAAGATAGCTATCGTCATACTACGTCCAACAAAGCCAGCATGTTTGTTAAGTGCCTACTTGCTCGGATGTGTCCCCTCAAACAATCCATGTGAGCTGCCTACTTGCTTGGATGTGTATGTGTATACATATCATATGTGAGCCAACGGACTGTGTACGCAGCTAGTCAGTGCTGGCAGGCGCTATGTACGTGACGCACACGAGATCACCTAGTTACGACCGACGACAAAGACCGCCAGTGCTACATGTGACTGTGAGAAGTTCTTTCGCAGCCGAGCGTTGAACGTGCGGTCTGGCTTCACAACGTTAGGCGCTGTCGGTCAAGTCATCCCATAGGTAATCTTGCCCGGACTGGGCTTCGGTGCCTTAAGGCACATGCCTTTGTGCCTATGACATGTGGGTCTAACTGGTGGCTGACCCACATGTCAAGGACCTAAAGCCAGGTGCCTTTAAGGCACTGAAGCTGTGTAAATCGGTGGGGCCCGGCGTGTTCCTGGTGTATCTCACTCTATTTTTGTTGAAAAGAAAAAACTTGATATTGTACGCTTCTGTCGGAAAACGAGCACCTCAAGATATTGAGTACCTACTATAAATAACTAGGCTAATATTAGTATTATCTCCTGCGAGGTAAGATGTTGTTAATGATTGTGTATTGGTATTATGGAACTTTTAGTTGAGCAAATAATAAAATAAAATATAGTGGTATCAAATCATGAAGGTATAAACAAGGTAATACATAGTATATCAGTTCTCATAAATGTTATATTTGCCACCTTCCCAGTTTTGATTGCTCACAAAGTTAATTAGTTGGCTGAAGCATTTTTTTTGAATTGTTGTAGTAGGAAAGAGAATTTCAATTATTACTCCCCTCCTCGCATAATATAAGATGTTATTACAAACAATATGTGAATACATCGGTTGTCATAACATCTTATATTATGGGATGGAGGGGCTATTCATTAATTACAAAAGAAAATAATGTCATTTTTTAATAATAATAACCATGCAGTTTTGCATATGATTTGTCACAATGTACTAAAAGATAATTATGATTTGTGACAAGGTAGTTGGCAGGAACGTGTCCTATTTTGATTTATTACAATGTAATTGGCAGAAACATATGCAAAGCATCTACTTTTAAAGATAGGCTATTAATCTGTCAACAGTATTTTCTGATTATCCATCTATACTTAGATATTTATATAGTCAAATCTACCCTTAATACACCGATACCAGCTTCTTAAATTTCTTCTATGTCCTTTAAAAATATTTTCTAAAGGTCACTTCTTCACTTGTTATGGAACATGAAAAATTGGCTGAAATTTTGGGCAAAGAAAAAACATCCCTTATTGTACTCCATGCAGAACGCTCTACTTGCTCGGACTATAAACTATTACTCCCTCCATTCGGAATTAATTGTCTCGGAAATGGATGTATCTAGAACTAAAATACGTCTAGATACATCAATTTCTGCGACAAGTAATTCCGAACGGAGGGGGTAGTTGTGTGATGATTTCATCTCAATTTTGTGGGGATGATTTTGGATGGGTGGTTGGTGGCGCGTGGAGGACTGGGTGGATCAACCGGGTCCGATGCGAGGAAGTGAGAGTAGTGTCGCGCAACTGCCTTATTCCCGGCGATGGTAAGAGCTGGTGACGGTGATGTCCGCGGAAGTCCTTAGATTCTCGAAAGCAACGTTGTGGTGTTGTGCTCCTCTACTTATCCCAGGCTCCGGGCTCCTTGGGAAACCTCAGATTCTTGTTTTCACCGGCTCAGATGATGATACCACCTTGCTTCAAGTCCCTCAATGGGGCATCATTTTCAAAGTCAAGACCGTCCGAAGGGAACAAATGCGTTTCGCTGCCGGTATGTGTAGCAAAGGCTAGGTGGATGCGTGAAAGATGGGGTCGTGGAAATGTCTTAGTCACTTTGTTGCGGTAGAGTCGGAGCTGTATGACGGCGAGGTTCACATGGCAATGATGCCAAGCGACTGGTGGCCTAGCTTAGTGATCCTACACGACGCAGTCTTGCATAGTACCCCATCCTAAGTTCGTTATCAGATTCGTGGTTGCGTGCACCTCGCAGATTTTGAAGTATGGGCTTTGTCAGTGTCAAAGTCGGAGTCGCTTACTCGGGGACAACTGATGACAATGATGCCAACACAGAACCTCGACTATGTCTTCTTCATAGCGGTGTCAATATAGGACGCGGATTTTTGGGACATGGTGGCACGCGATGCCGAAATCTCGATCGTCCGTGTTTGCATCTAGATTACTAATTAATATAGTGTTTGCTGAAATACAAACAGTGTTGCTCAATAATGCACTTGAATACACTTTTCTATACAGCACAGGAGTGGGGTCCTCGATGCTTTTAACTCGTATGCAAACTAATATTTGATGGGTGCAATGATGACCCACATACTCATATCTAGTGGTCCAAACGGTCAAAACTCGGCAGCATGTGAGAGATTTATGTTGCTTGCTTGTGCCACACACCTCTAATTTGTAGGTTCCTGATGTTTTGTGTGTGTTGTACAAGCTGGGTCATGTGAGCATAACCATTTGGACAAACACAAATTAATTTCCAGTGGTGATGAATATCAAAAGAACAACACGAAGAAAGATTATTGAGTGATAAGTATAACATTCACTGATTGCCCAACAGGTGAGGACGCATCACATACTGGTAGATACATGGGGAAACATGGATAACAAAAATATGAAAATTAGCTATTTGGGGCTCTGACTACTTGTTCTAGGTGGACTAGTTTAATATTTTGTTGTGCATGTTCTGACTATTTGGGGCTCTGACTACGTGTTCTAGGTGGACTAGTTTAATCTTTTGTAGTGGACATTTTTCAAAATTGAAATCCTGGATTCACGAAATTTCAAAATATTCACTGCAATTTAGGAACATTTCTTTTTGAGTTGCAATTTAGGAACATTAATCATGTGTGTGCACATGCCTGACCTGACGTGGAGACAGACCTAAGCTGATCTAGCATAGTTAAAAATTCACACTAATACATCCAAAAAAGAAAATTAGCTATTTGGGGATCTGATTATCTGTTCTAGGTGGACTAGTTTAGTCTTATGTAGTGGACAAATTTTTCAAAATTAAAATCTTGGATTTCTGAAATTTTAAAATGTTTATTGCAATTTAGGAAACATTATTTTTGAGTTGCAATGTAGGAACATTAATCTTGTGTATGCACATGCCTGGCCTGACATGGATATGGACCGAAGTTAAAAGTTCACACTAATTCATCTAAAAAGGAAAAATAGCTATTTGGGGCTATGATTATTTGTTCTAGGTGCACTAATTTAATCTTAGTGGACATATTTTAAAAAATTAAAATCATGGATTCCTAAAATTTTAAAATAACTACTGCAATTTAGGAAAAAAAATGAGTTGCAATTTAGGAACATTAATCATGTTTGGGCACTCGCCTGGCCTGACATGGAGATAGACCTAAGCTGATCTAGCATAGCTAAAAGTTCATCTAAAAAAACTCACACCAATTAGCGAACTACTCAATACACATTTTCGTTACTGCTGTAGAGGGTGGTGCACTAGTAAGACAAGAGGGCACTGTGGTGCATTAATCCTAGTAAATGAGGTGGTCAGGTGTGTTGCAGTTTTGTCACTTATTGCATGGTCTGCCGCAGCTTCAATGAAACATTAACACCAACCTTGGTTTGTGGTGCATATTCTTTCTGCCCACTCTGCTGGTTGGTGTATTATCCTGTGTGCAGCAGGGTATCTGTGATTAGAGTCCGCATAATAACCTATCGCTCTACAAGATATATGCAGTGCATAGAGCACGAAAATAAAACAACATGTGGAATATCTCCTGCCATTGGGACTGACATGTAATCAATGCACATCTCGCTTTAGTGCCTGAGCCTGCCTTGTGGTCCATCTCCTGACAAGGGCAGAGGTAATACGCCAGCTATACTAATTGTATACTATGGATGTGATTCATCATACAAGCTTGATGTATTAGAGCTGCACGAATCACTAGGGAATGGTCGGTCTTGATATCGCCCGCGCGTGATGGCATGTCCACTCACGATTATTCGTGTTAATATACTCCTACTATTAGTTAATAGTCCATATTTTAACTTGGCTGCGAGTACAATATGCTCCTAACTGCTATTACTAATTAGTAAAGGGACGTGGCGATGAAGAAAATCGCTCTATAAATTCCGCAGTCAACGACGCGGGATGCAGCGGTACAACTCAAAACAAAGAGTTCCAAAGTGAAGCAGCTCAACTGCGCCATGCATCCAAGCAAGACATCTCCAGCGAATGAGAAGGACGGACGTAACATCTCCGTGGACATGTACCCGTTCATACGCAAGTACAAGGACGGCAGCATCGAGCGTTTCCTACGCAGCCCATTCGTGCTGGCGTCGCCGGATCAGGCCGGCAACCGTGGAGTGGCGACGAGGGATGTCGTCATCGACAAGGCCCCTGGCGTGTCTGTGCGCCTGTTCCTCCCGTCCCGTGCCGCCGAGACCGCAGACAGGAATCGGCTTCCCCTCGTCATCTACGTCCATGGCGGCTCGTTCTGCACGGAGAGCGCTTTCGGCCGGACGTACCACCGCTACGCGACCTCCCTCGCCGCCAGCGCCGGGGCTCTCGTCGTGTCGGTGGAATACCGTCTAGCGCCGGAATTCCCCATACCCGCGGCCTACGACGACGCGTGGGCCGCGCTCCAGTGGGCGGCGTCTTCGTCCGACCCGTGGGTGGCCAGCTACGCCGACTCGGGGCGCACGTTCCTGGCCGGCGACAGCGCCGGCGGCAACATCGTTTACCACACGGCAGTCCGCGCCAGCCACGAACTCAACGACGACATGATGGACATTGCGGGGCTCATCATGGTGCACCCTTACTTCTGGGGAGACAAGCGGCTGCCTTCGGAGCTCGCGTGGGACGTCGGTGACGGCGTCGCGGCGGTGTTCCCACCGTACGGGGTGGACCGGCTGTGGCCGTTCGTGACGGCCGGCCAGGCCGGCAACGACGACCCCCGGATCGACCCTCCGGCCTCGGAGATCTCATCGCTGGCCTGCCGCCGCGTGCTCATGGCCGTGGCCGGGAAGGACACTCTGCGCGAGCGTGGCCTCGACCTGGCGGCCAGCATGCGTGATCACGACGCGCCGTGGCCATGGATGATGCTGTTGGCGCTGCCTCCTCGCAGCGCTGCTTCTTCTTCTACCTCTTGCTGCCTCTCACAGCTAGACCTCTATCTCTCTCAAGTTTCTCTCAACAAGAACAACACTACAAAGAAAACACATACGTACACACACACACTTCACCAAGGAAGAGGAACGCATTGGCTTTGCCAAAGAGACTTCCTAGGTGAGCACACAATGGCTACATGTTTCTTACCCAGCCCTCTCGGCCCCCCATCTCATTCATCTCTTCAAGTTAAATAGCCAGTACAGACGCACTAACCCACTAACTAATAGATGACCTTTTCCTACGCCCACTAGTGCACGGATGACCCCATCTTTCCTAGAATCTCTCCAGGACTTTGCACCGTCGGCTAACAACTCATGCATGCATGCAATAACTAACCTATCTTATCTCTTGACTACAACTAACTTATTCAGCCGATCTGCCTCCAGCCATCCCACGCCTTGCCGCTTCTCACGGCCGTGCTGCCTCGCGCAGCACCACAGCATCACGCCTACACACCGCATCGCACGGTTGCCGGGCATCTCGCTTCCTTGCGTGCTTCATCTAAAACTTCACTGAAGGACAACTCGCTAAGCTAAGCTACATGCAGAATCAAACTTAACATGCTGATACAAATATCAAGATTAGTTCTAACATTCACCCCCTAATCTTGATATCACAATCATTATATGGATCACCCGCAGCCACTTGTCGACGCCGTCGCAGCGCCACATCCGGCCACTCCTCGCCACCGACGCCGTCACAGCGCCGGTCACCACCGTGCACCATCTTGTCGTGGTCGACGCCGTCGCAGCGCCCATCACCACATCGTCCTGCCACACGCAGCAGCCACCTCATGACGTGGACGACGCCTTCGCAGCGCCGATCACCATGCTGTCGCAACGACCCATCTTGTTGATGGCATCACACCACCCTAGACAGCACCGTCGACGAGCTCGACGCCGATCCTCATGACGGCTTCGCGCCGCCGTACCTCCCAACGGCGTCACACCGTTGTCTTCTTGTGGCAGCTTCGCGCCGCCATCTCCATCTAGCGGCATCGCACCGCAGCCGGACATCAGCGGCATCGCGCCGTCGCCGGCCTCCTCCTCGCGCCGTCATCCTCCACCTCACATGGAGACGACCGCGCCGCCGTCGCTATCACGGACCAACCTGGCTCTGATACCAATTGTTGGCGCTGCCTCCTCGCAGCGCTGCTTCTTCTTCTACCTCTTGCTGCCTCTCACAGCTAGACCTCTATCTCTCTCAAGTTTCTCTCAACAAGAACAACACTACACAGAAAACACATACGTACACACACACACTTCACCAAGGAAGAGGAACGCATTGGCTTTGCCAAAGAGACTTCCTAGGTGAGCACACAATGGCTACATGTTTCTTACCCAGCCCTCTCGGCCCCCCATCTCATTCATCTCTTCAAGTTAAATAGCCAGTACAGACGCACTAACCCACTAACTAATAGATGACCTTTTCCTACGCCCACTAGTGCACGGATGACCCCATCTTTCCTAGAATCTCTCCAGGACTTTGCACCGTCGGCTAACAACTCATGCATGCATGCAATAACTAACCTATCTTATCTCTTGACTACAACTAACTTATTCAGCCGATCTGCCTCCAGCCATCCCACGCCTTGCCGCTTCTCACGGCCGTGCTGCCTCGCGCAGCACCACAGCATCACGCCTACACACCGCATCGCACGGTTGCCGGGCATCTCGCTTCCTTGCGTGCTTCATCTAAAACTTCACTGAAGGACAACTCGCTAAGCTAAGCTACATGCAGAATCAAACTTAACATGCTGATACAAATATCAAGATTAGTTCTAACAGATGCAGGGGCGCCGCGAGGTGACTGTGGTGGAGTCGGAGGGCGAGGACCACGGCTTCCACCTGTACAGTCCGCTGAGGGCCACCAGCAAGAGGCTCATGGGGAGCATCGTGCAGTTCATAAACCAGCAGCCCAACTCATCTCCTGCTAATCGTATGGTGCTTGGCGTGCCCACGACGCCGTTCAAGGACGTGTTTGGGTATGGCTTGGCCATGAAGTCCTGGGGCACATGCTCCAGTATGCCACGTAACGGTGCTACTTCCATGAAAATTGGAAGGGTTGGGCAATCCAACAAAATCTCAGTTCGACTGCCGATGCCTGCTGCGGTTCCGTGGACTCGTATGATCAACAACTTTTTCTAGATGACGGCCGGCCTGATAGCGCACACATAAATTAATGTCTCATTCAGACTCTCTCCAGCTGAAGGTCTGTGCCAAGGGTATGCCCTTCTCCTACAGTCCTACGTATACTACACTAAATAAAACAGAAAGAGTCTCCTATTAGTTATAACTTATAAGTCATGTGTAATGTATGCCCATTAATTACCGAACATGGAATTATACGTAAGTTGTGTGGTTTATCTTATTATATTATTCATAAACAGGTGTCATGCAAATAAATGTATATCGTATGCCTTCCCTTAAAAAAGTATTGTATACCTTATCATGTCGAACTCTTATTTTGTATTGAATGTTATTGTAGATGTAATATTGGATTCTCAAGGCGTTGCATGTTCACGGTGCTTATTATGTCTTTTTTTTTTCTTGCACTAGCAAGTGTGGCCGTGCGTTGCAACGGGTTAACAACAAAAGAGTCATAAAATGTATAGCCCCACAATAGAACAATTCGAATTCAGGGAAATCCAACCTACCATCAATTTTACAGATAAGTAATTAAGGACAACTCACTCAAGAAAGCAAAGATCAATAGAGATACAATTTGTGACCCCAAGGGAAAACAAATTGATTGGTGAAAGAAATAGATCAGGGATTTTTATTGATGTATGTTGTCAATCCACTAATGGGGCTCCCAATATATCCATAATACCATTTTAATCTGTGATCTGGAGGGCATATTCCTCTTTGAATTATGCATGAACTCAAAAAGCACGTGTTTTTCTCCTCTTGGGGATCACGATCTCCAGAGTACTTCTGGAAGACATACAGAAGCGGCGATGGCAACTCCCCCTGACGTGCGAGTGGCAATGAGCAGTGGGTCACGGGGCGTTGGAATGGAAGACCTGGACAACTTCTTTGGTCAGCTTGACCTAGAAGATGAGGTGTTCGATGACCTAGTAATCAATGAAGTGGTCCCGGAGATCAGCGAGCGTGTCCGCTGGATGGCTCTTGCCCGTGTTCATACTGACGAGTCCTTCAACCACTCGGCATTCTTCAAGGACATGAGGGCGGCGTGGAACGCGGCACAGCCGGTGAGGTTCAGGCCAGTCGGGACCAATTTGTTCGTTGTGCAAGCATCTTGTTTGGGCAATTGGGAAAGAATCATGCATCAAGGTCCTTGGTTATTCAGATTCTGGGCAGTGTTTCTCCATCCTTATGAGCCGAGGACACACAGATTGTACACATGCCAATCTGGCTACAGATTCATCAGCTCCCGGATGGTTATTGCAACAAGGATATTGTTGAGAAACTAATCCGCAAGGCTGGGGAAATCATGGTGCTCAGACTTGTCGGGAATTCCCGGGGTGATTACATAAGAGTCCGAGTTACACATGATGTGAGGGAGCCCCTTACAAACCATGTGAGTATTGTTAAAGGCAGGGAGAGGCAAGTGTTTGCAGTTAGATATGAGAAGCTCGCTCGCTTCTGTAAGTTTTGTGGTAAAATAGGGCATGATTTCAAGGAGTGTGGAACTGCTGTTTACACTGCAAAGGAACTGAAATTTGGGGAATGGTTTTATGCGGATCCACCAAACATGAACAGGTCTGAGTTTCAGGGGGGTGGCCGCACTATTGCTGCTGTTGCGTCTGGAAATCATGGAGGTGAGGGTCTAAAAAATACTACTTCCATACCTATGAAGAGCCTATCTACAAGGGGGGTGACTGAAAAAGAGACCCTGGGGAAGGCAAGTGATAATATGGAGGAGGACAATGGATTAAGGAAACACATTCTGGTTGAGGGTGGTGATGCGACTGATCCGCAGGTTAATCCGCTGCAGTTGTTGGCGATTACTTCTGGCAATGGGGAGGATGGTCAGGCGACGTCCCTTACTTCTAGTACCGACAGCGAACGTGCACGAACTGAAGCTAGCTTGGTAGATGGTCTAAGAAATTCGGCAGGCTCCCGTGTGGAGCTGCGCCGGGAACAATGAATTCACTAATCTGGAACTACCGGGGGGCGGGGAAACGCCAGACAGTTCGTGAGGTGTTGGCCCTCTCAAAAGCCAATATCGCCAAGCTTTTCTTCCTTTGTGAGGCTGAGAGGGGTCTCGCAAGAACCATGGCCTGTTTGTGGCGACTTTAATGAAACTTTGTGGCAGCATGAACATATGTCGAGAACATTGCGGTCAGAATCTCAGATGGAAGCTTTCAGGGACTTCCTATTATTATGCGAGTTGGAAGACCTTGGTTTCTCAGGGGTCCCTTTACATACGACAATGGCGAACTTGGTAATAACAATGTACGTGTGCGGTTGAATCGAGTGTGTGCTGACGAAGTGCGGCGTGAGCTATTCCCAGCATTGAGAGTGGTTCACTTAGCAACTTCTTGCTAAGACCACCGTCACATCATCCTTGAATTAGTCCCTACTGATGGTCAATGAAGAAGAGGTGCACAACGTTATGAAATCATGTGAGAAAGAGATCCCACACTACAAGAGGTCATAGCTAGTACGTGGGAAAGAAATACGCCCACTGGCAATTTGGGTGCTGTGGCTAGCTCCCTGAAGTTACTTATGAGGAATCTCAAAGATTGGAGTAGTAAAAAAATTGGTCATGTGTTACGTCATATAGAAAGACTGCGCTCTGAGTTAGCTGGTCTTCAACAAGGGAGTGCAGATAGACAGATTATAAGGCAGTTGATGTACGAGCTTGACGAGCTTTTATATCCTGAAGAGATACTTTGCCTGCAATGGTCGAGGATTACTCGGTTAAAAGAGGGGGAAAGGAATACCCAATATCTACACCAACGAGTTGTCTGGCGAGCAAGACGTAATTATATTCAGCGGCTGTGTAAATTCGACGACACTTGGTGTATTGCACCCTCGGAGATGGAATTAATGATGCGCTCATACTTCCAGGAGGTATACACGAAAGACCCAATGCTTTATCCTGTAGACGTCATCGAATGCATTGAAGAGAAGTTGACGGAGATGAACAATGTGTTATGTGCCCCCTTCTTTGAGAAGGAGATTTCAGACACACTTTTTCAGATAGGGCCACCTAAGGCCCCGGGGACAGATGGATTTCCAGCATGATTTTATCAGCGTAACTGGGCGGTTTTAGAACAAGAGATTGTGGTGGCAGTATTGGAGTTCTTTGCTACTGGAGAGATGACTAATGGTGTTAACGACACGGCTATCATATTGATCCCTAAAGTTCAATTCCCCAAAGAACTAAAGGATTTTAGACCGACTAGTCTGTGTAATGTGATTTATAAGATTGTGTCAAAATGTTTGGTTAATCGACTACGCCCATTACAGAGAATTCTACCATAGCATTTGAATGCTTGGATTTCATCCAGTCGGTTGGAGCCAATTCACCGGCTTGTTGTGCTTACAAACTTGACCTATCAAAAGAGTACGACCGAGTGGACTGGGCTTTCCTTGAGAAGACTCTACGTAAATGGGGTTTCTCACAGCAGTGGATTTCTTGGACTATGGTATGTGTAACGTCGGTAAAGTAATCAGTGAAACTGAATGGAAAACTATTGGAGTCCTTCATCCCCTCACGCAGCCTCCGACAAGGTGATCCGTTTTGTCCGTTTCTTTTCCTCTTTGTTGCTGATGGTTTGTCTCTGTTGGTCAACAAGGCTATTTCGGAGGAGGGGTTGGAAGGAGTGAAATTTTGTCGGTGGGCACCTATGATATCTCACATGTTATTTGCGGATGATTCATTGTTGTCCTTTCACGCCACTGAGCAGCAAGCAACTATTTTAAAATGTTTGTTGAGCACTTATTGACGAGCTACGAGTCAATTCATAAACCCTTCAAAGTGTTCCATCCTTTTCTCTAGTAATTGAAGTGAGGTGGGTGTCTGTGGAGGTTAAACATATTATGGACATAACAAGTGAAGCTTTCGAACCCAAATACCTAGGGTTACTAGTTCCAGGAGGGAGAATGCATATGGGTAGGTTTGAAACTACTGAAGAAAGAGTAAAGAAGAGACTAATTGATTGGAGTGAGCAATTTATGTCCTCTGGTAACAAGGAAATATTAATTAAATCGGTGGCACATGCAATACCGGCTTACATTATGAGTGTTTTCCGCTTACCTGCATCGGTTTGTGATGATCTAACAAAATTGATGAGACAATATTGACGGGGAGTTGAGGTAAAAGGAAGATGGCTTGGCTGAGGCGGGACAAACTAAGGCTGCCTAAGAGTAAGGGTGGCATGGGCTTCAGAGACATGCGTGCGTTTAACCAAGCTGTACTAGCAAAGCAAACTTGGATATTATTAGAGTTCCCTGATAGTATTTTGCTCGACTATTAATTAAAAGCTAGATACTATCCTCCCGGCAGTCTGTTGGATACAGTTTTTACTGGAAATTCGTCTATGTTATTGTCCATGGACTAGAGCTGTTGAAGAGGGGAATTATATGGAGAATTGGGGATGGTAATTCGGTGACAACATGGAGAGATCCATGGATCCCTCGACGGTATGACTTTCGTCCTATTACCCCTGAGAGGAACTGCCAGTTTAACCGAGTGTCGGATTTCTTGGACACCAATGGAGCCTGGATTGTGGATCGGATCCACGAACACTTTTGGCCGATGGATGTTGTAGAAATGCTGAAAATTCGTACTTCTCCAAGAAACATGCAGGACTTCATTGGCTGGTATCCCGAGCCTCGTGGTAATTTTACGGTCAAGTCGGCGTACAAGCTAGCTACTGATTGACATGACGACATTCACGCTGCGGGTGCTAGTAGCAGTAGACCGGATGGCAATCGGACAATATGGAATTCTATTTGGAAATCTCAGGTCCCGCTCAAGATGAGCATCTTGGCGTGGAAGACGGCGAGTGGGGCGTTAGCTACTCACTTGTGCAAGGTACAACGCCATCTTCCTGTGCGTAGCTCCTGTCCGGTTTGCGTGAAGGAGGAAGCGAGTAGCTTTCATGCTCTTATCACATGCATGCATGCTCGGCAAGTGTGGGATGGTCTGCGCAAGATTTGGCCACTACCTGATGATGTTCTACTAATTGAATCACAGAAAGATTGGCTCTTGCAAATCCTATCAAATTGCCCAGTACACAATAGGGACATGGTGATTATGATCATTTGGCGAATACGGCAGCTGCGTAATGATATTACTCATGGAAAGGGTGAGACCACGGTTCAAGCTACTGTTATTACTTGGATAGCTATTACAAGTCGCTTCATTTGGCAAGAAAATTAGTATGGAAGAGATAATAAAAGGTAATATGCCAATCTTGGAGGATGGACGTGGTGTGAGCAGAAAATGTGCATGAACCCCTGTTCCATGGCCTCGTGCACCAACAGGCTAGGTAGCCCTATCTGTTGATGGTTCTTTTTCAAGCCATGATGGGTGTGCTTCTGCTGGAATGGTACTGCAGAACAGGGATGGGACAATGATCTTTGCGGCATATAGATACATTTTTCATTGCAATGACGCCTTTGAAGCGAAAATTCATGCAATTATGCAAGGTATGGCTTTGGCCATTCAACATTCAGGCATGCCGGTCATCGTCCAATCGGATTCTTCGAATGCATTGGCAACCCTCGAGGACGCCACACATTCCAGATCAGCCGTCATGTTGACGTTGAGATTAAAGCTCACATGGTTGTTAGGGAGTTTGTTCCTTGTAAAATTGACCGAGAGCAGAATAGGGCAGCACATCTTTCGGCACACTATAGTCGTACCGAGTATTGTACTGCGATATGGTTGAACTCAAGACCTCTATGTTGTGAGGAGCAGCTGTCTCGAGATTGTATCCCTATCTTGTGGAATAAAACTCCCTTTTACCCGCCAAAAAAAAGCACGTGTAATTACTTTACTATGTGCATATCCAGCATCATGTGTTATTAGCCTACCGAGGTGAATTGTAGCATCACCTATGAAATGGCATGACGATGCATTTGCATTGTGCTCCTCTCACATTTAATTAGCCAGCGCCATTGGTTTGATCGGTTCTGTCTTCTCCCATCGGCTCATATGCAGCCAGCGGCCATCGCTTCCCTTGTCGTTTGCATTTGCTTTCACCGTGCACATCCCAACTCCCCTTTTCTCTATGGTATTAAATCCATTAAGCGTTACGCGTGAAGGGCGGCCAACCAGCTATGCCACGTGGCGCAAGCTGGTTGGCCGCGATGAGAAATCTTTTAGAAAAAAAATTAAATGAATGTGAGGATTATTTTTAACTGTATTTCTTTCTTCTAGATGGAGGTGAGGACCTTTGGTATTTTTAAATGGATGGTCATACAAAGTGACTCTCGCTAGTACGTTGTGGTGGTAATTTTTTATTTTTTACTTTTTACTTATTTTTTTAGATGAAGGTGACGAATTTTATTTCTCAGTTTTTTTTTCTAAGATGTTTTTTAGACGGAGGCGCTCGCTCGCGAATTAGACTCTCCAACAACGCCTTACCTCGCAGGAGGTAATAGTAATATTAGCCTAGTTATGGAGTAGTACCTACTCAATATGTTGAGGTGCTCGATTTCCGAAAGAAGCGTAAATAGTCAAAATTTTGTTTTGAACAAAAATAGGATGAGAGACACTGATGGACACGCCGAGCCCCACCGATTTGCATTCATGGGGAGGAGATTACCTATGGGACGACTTGACCAACGACGTCTAACGTGTGGAGCCAAGACCGCGCGTTCCAAATGTGAGTGCCAAAGATTCTTCTCACAGTCACATATAGCACTGCCGGTCTTTGTTATAGTTGGTAACTAGGTACGCCCGTATGAATTTATTACCAAACACTAGATGAGAAAGTTCTGTTTGTTGAATCATGCTATACGTAAGGATAAATTCAGACACACCATGGATTGTTTGTTGAATCTTGCCATACATAGGGACGAGAAATATGCGTCTGATTGACTGGGCGAGGGCCGCTGGATTGATTGATCATGGTACGTAGAGGGGACAGCTTCCTTATTTTTTTGAGGGAAACGCAATCATGGCTTATTTTGTTGAAAAATAACAAATGTTTACATCGTTCATGAGTGCGCTAAGAATAAAATCAGGGGGGTTATTGACCCAAGTACAACAAGAATTATTTTCAAAACTATACTTAGCTATCTTGTGAGTGCACTGATTAGCTTCTCGCAAGCAATGAAAGAAACTGACGTTCCCAATTGAGGCTATTAGATCCATGCAGTCAGCAAAAATAGGGGCTCCTCCGCTCCACCATGTGCTTCTCGTGCATGCACTGATAACACCTGTGGAATCAGATTCCGCAATAACCATACTGTACTCGAGTTTTGCTGCCAGCGTGAGGCCCTGCTTCGTAGCCAGTGCTTCAACTGTAGATGCATCGGCCGCATCTATTTATACTAGCTGAATGCCCGTACGTTGCTACGGGTCTTTAAAATGTATACACTGGTCATTGTTCTAATTCAGGGTCTTAAAAATGTATACACTGGTCATTGTTCTAATTCAGAAGTGTATGTCAAACATGATGGATATTCATCCATATAACGGCAACTTCCAATTCTTTCTCCCACTTCTTTCTCTATCATGTCTTTTTTAACGTGAAATAGTAGGGGAGACCCCTAATGTATATTTTACAAAATTATAAGTGTGTCCTTAACTCCCTATGTCATCATCTCTTTCAGTACCTTCCCTGCAACTAGAAAAAGCGGTTTTCTTGCTGTCGTTCCTCCTTCCACATCCATGGAATTCATCCATCTTTGCTCTATCATTGTCGTCAATTCAAATGTTGGTCATTTTATCCTAACTATCACTTGGCCACTTCTTCAAAACATTAGAAGATCTATGAAATAGTGCATACGTACCAACAGAAATAATGAGTAGGAACGACGACATACCGACAAAGGGACATGCAATCACCAACTCCCCTAGTATATCTCGTATGGGATAGTCAATATGAAAATACCATGTCTAGTGTTGTACATTTACACGGAAATTTTGTAGGGATATCCATTCTAATAAAATTTGACTTAGAGCACTGACTACCAGTTACATGAAAGCCGATGCATGCCCTTTTAAATTACTCACCGCCAACTCCTAAGGAACAATGGGGTTTCTTCCTTCCAACCAAAGAAGTCATTTATGATCTGAAAAATAGAACCGGAAAACAGTTAGTAAAGATTAACCTAATTTGGAAGAATATAGATTTGTCCTTTTTAGTGAAGTATGATTAACCTAAAGATTAACAAAAGAATATAAATCTGAAAAGTAGTAGCGCATGGCAAGAGCATACAGGTCCAGGTCTCTCCTTTTTCCTTCATTTTATCTTACCTCTTTTGATCTTCATTCAACATCTGAGATCTATTGGAAGAAAATACATTACTGGATTGTGTTTTTCTCCAATATAGTTACAGTGAAACAATTGGAAGCACTCATCTCATGGGAAATAAGCTAGGCTTGCAAGGCATGAGATGTATTTATAATGAATATAAATAAAATAATAATGAAGTAGCACTAAGACCTTTGTAGTATTTTACATCTTGGGAAAAGCTTATCTAAACACAAGGCACATCTGATACTTGCAAGTGGCACTACCTCATTGTAAAATGCAACAATTAGGCATACACCAATCGGCATGGACAAAAATCTAAAGATACTTAGTGTTATTGGATTCAACACATATACTTTTTAGAACCCTTAGAATACTCTGTATGCAATTTTATGATCAACTACATTTATGAAGATCATTCTGAAATACAATTACAATTTTCCAGAACTAACTTTTAATATAAATTTGAGAGCAACATCTTCCGGATGGAATTAACAAGAAGGCACGTACTACATCCATCATCATCTTAAGTAGCAACACACAGATATTTAGCTAGTCTTAACTGTTACGTAGATGTGTATAGAAAGCTCTCGACTGCAGCATTTTAGTACATCATAGTGGCTAATTTCAGGATATAGGAATAGTCAGAAGACATAAACAGAGCAAAGAAAGGGTCACCAAAAGGTTCAGCGACCTGGAGCTTACAAAGTCCTCCACCTTAGTTTATCCTACATTGCCACAGCTTACATGTGGAGCTTACAAAGTCTTCAACCTTAGTTTATCATACATTGCCACAGCCTACATGTATTGCTACAGCCTACATGTATTTACTTGCAGGAGTCCTAACCTTGGTATTGAATTGTTGTTACAGCAAAAAAAATGGATATCGAGGAAAAACGAAAAGCAAGTTGCATTCTCTGCAAAACCCCGGCAATATGATCTGTTGTAGGAATATTTTCAGCAACAACTATGATGTACTACCACTCCTAATTTCAGTAAACAAATAAGATAGATGCAACACTAACACGATGTGGGATACTAAGCAAAAGCAAAACCATTGTCAGCGAGAAATAGGAAGTTAACTCTGATGTGCTGCTACAACCGTCCGTGTGACCTCGTCGTTCTCCACCCCATCCGACCCGGTCTCCTCCGATGGCTGCCCCCGCGCCTATCCATCAGAACAAGATTATTCCACATTCATAATGGCGTAATAAACACAACAAGACTATCAAATTTCAGTTACAAATCAAGCAAAACTCTCACAAGGTTTAGAGAACTGAAAAGTATAATTTCTCCTAGACTACATCTCAGCAATGACAGATTTACTTTCTTTTTTTACAAAGTGTCAAAAAAATTCAAACATATAGAGCAGTATTAGAAGTCCATGCTCATACCTCTTCTTTATCCTGGAACTATTATGCCACCTCCATTAGAAGTTGCTGGAAGAATCTGACTAAAAATAATAGTGCATGTCATAGCCAAGAAATCAAGATCAAGCACACGTTTTCTACTATTAGGAATCAGACCAAGAAGAGAACCGTATAGAATATGCATCTGTACTATTAGTGTAGATCATAACTAAGAAACCAAGATGAATATTTTTACTCGAGTTCTGTTTTAGGAATCACACCTTTTCGCTCAGAATATCCATGCAAGAGAGCATTGTTAGCTGGCTAGTGGGTCCTGGGACCATCTGTAACTGTGTGTGCGTGTCGTGTAGGAGGAGTATATGCAACAGTTAGTCTCTGAATTCTCTATCTCGTTCTCTGAACCTCACAAACTCTCTTGTATGGCTTCCTCCTCGTATCTTCAATTCCCCATCCCCAAACTCTCCTGTATGGCTGATGAAATAGATGATTCGGGACATTAAAAAAATTTGAGAGAGAAGGAAGAGAAACTTATTGGGTGGTTGTACGTCTTCTATCTAGATCAGGCCAAAGCAGGCGGGGCTGTGGACTCAGTCGCGGAAGGCCTCCAGGTCAAGCGGGAAATCTCGAGGTCGGTGTTGAGCAATGACAGGGTGGAGATGTTGCCGTGCTCCATGCGCACTCACCGGACGAACTCCTCGAACACGTCCGCTGCAGCGTGCTGCCGCTCGAAGTTGTCATAGGCAGGAGGAGGTCAGCGACGGCGATAGAGCCACGAGATCGAGAGCGATGGAATTGGGGGAAGCCGGGCGCGTGGGCCTTGGAGGTGGGACGACGTGCATACGTGGGCTGTTTTTATTTTCTTTTTGAGTTTTCTTTCGTGCGAGGAGTTTCTTTTTTTCACATACGAGAGGGAGGGGTATCGAAGGAGGTTGAACCATCGAACAGGTCGAACCATCACGACGTTCGATCCCCCTTTAATAGTAGAGATATAAAAAGTAATTAACGGACTAATCAGAAAAAAGATAATTATTCTAGAAATTACCACAAAAAACAAAAACATCTAACGTTCGAATTATCCACCTTTAAAATAACAACCGTTAGATTTAGATAAAATTTCTTTGACATAAATGTTCAAAGAAATAACCCACCATTGCCATTATAGAAAAACGTTTCATCTCTTTTATTCCACCCAGCCTATGCACGCCTATTATTGTTAGCGAAAAAAAAAGGTGTGAGCACTTGTCCCACCATACCGTGCACATCATTGCTTCAAACAATTGACGGCCAGGCTGAAAAAACATACCAACGCCCAAAACAAAAACAAAACTTGACGCCAAGCCAAAAGGTGTGCTCGACCTTTCCTTCCGCACGCTGGCATGTGGAGCTAGTTGGATTACTTTCTAAAACAACGCACTAGCACGTATAAAGCTACACTTAGAAGTAAAAAACTGGGCTCAAAACTGTGTAATACTCACCGCTTCTGAAGCTAGCTTACTACACAATCAGCTTGGACGTACATGTACTACTTGCTGCTGCCCATACACGATCAGCTTGACCGATTTGCCGGCTGGTAACGCGCCTTTTGATCTTCCTTTATTTCTCTTATTATTACAGGGTTTGGGTTACAAGAGTTACACAAATATATACTCCTACATCTTGAGGTGGGCTTACTACTTATATTTGGAGTACAACGCTTAAGCACAATACAATAGGAATACTACTCCTACACGGATTAACTATTGCTTGTAATTCTCATAATATACGATCTGTCAGTTGGTAAAGTGCCATATCATCTTCCTTTATTTCCCTTACTGGGTTCGAGTTACAAGGGTTACACAAATATATACAACGCTCAAGCACAAAATGGTAGGAATACTACTCCTACATGGATTAAGTATTGTTCTTAATTCTCATAATATACGTCGGTACATGAGCAGGCTTTGGAAGTGGATAAGTTAACATCCTCTCTCATGTGAGTCCCGCAAAACTACATAAGCCATCGATCCCTGAAACAATGCATCAACGAAGCACAGTGTAGAGATTGTACGGGTTGGCAGATCAGCAGCGAAAGAAGACCATAGATCAATGGATTCAGCATCACTTTTTGTGATTGTCTGGCCGAGGTAATTTGAACCACTGATCAGCCAATCAGAGGCGAAAGAAGATCACAAAATCACTAATCGGCGGCGAAAGAAGAACACAGACGGACGGAATCAGCCGAGGTGCCATCATGCTCCTCCACAAGCGCTAGGTTCATCTACCCTAATCATAGCCATCAAAAATCCTCAATCCTTTAACCCTAATGTATTTTATCTCGAGTTGCTCTATCAGGTTTTGGTAGTAGCTGCCAATACGTCTTCTCCGCAACCTATCACCCTCACAGCTCTGTCATCTTATTCGCAACCTCTAGATGCATGCCCTCTGTACCTCAGGGAAGGAGCATCCAATATCCAGATGTGCACTTACAAAGAAGTGGCATTGCACTGACACCGGGGGGAAACCGGTCAAGCTACCATGTTCTCAAATGAAGGCGCCCCCCGCAATGAGATGCATATGTACCTGCTCAGATTCGGAACGTAAGTGCATGCCTTTGTTGTTTCCTAGAGGATCACAACACATACAGTTGAATGTATAGAAGTGTAACTTCATCGGCGAGTACGTGTTCGGTGTTCCTACTTCCTACAAAAGGCTCTTCTTGCAGGTGCATAGGTGCATATAGGACTATAGTTGAAAACAGTAGGATAGGCCCCTACGATATTTTTATATTAATTAAAACTAAACTAGAATGTACATAATTATATGTGAAAACATACCACTTTCAGTATGTTGTGTAAAGTATACAAAAACCTAGATGTCCTAAGGGATAGAATGAACAAAATAAGAGATGAAATGCCAAAGAGCCTCCTTGGTCCTGTATGTAAGCAGCGTAAGATCTTCCGTCTCTATTGTTGCAGTACGTAGCTTTTAAGATTCCATAGTTTAACACACCAAATAATCATCTCACAAATGGTCAATCTTTATTGCATCAATTTTATTCGTTTCTAGGATCCCCGTTTTACGTATGATTTCATATTATTTATATATATGAATGTGAATGAGAAAACATAAGATACCTGAGACAAAAATATGTTACTCTCTCTGTCGCCACATACATGGCATGTAAATCCAGTGAAAAGTCAATTCTATTTTAGTTTAACCAAATATCTTGAAGAAAATATCAACAACTACAATTTTTGGTAAATAGAGTATAAAAATATATAATGGTGGATATATTGATATTGATCTTATATTATTTATCTTAATATTTTTGCACATATATTGGATCAGACTTGGAAAGTATTGGTTTTGTGAATGAATTTATATGCCATCTACTTGGGGCAGAGGTAGTAGCAATAGTTATATATTTCTTTAGACAACTCAAATAATATGTTTTCATTATTATACCTTCTAAAAGTTTTAACTCGCGCATCGAGCAGGCCACTTTGCTAGTGAGGAATAAAAGAGCATGGTGCTGTTATGAATTTGCAATGGTCATCTCTGATGATCGCAACCGTAGCCCCCATCCAACCTCACTATGAAATGATGCATCAACATTCAACTAGAGGTCATCTTTCCTGGCTTATTCCATTTGTACAGTTTCCGTCGGTGGAGCTTTTTGGTTTGCTTTGATGAATGCATTACAGAGAGCCAAGATGGTCAAAGACCATTGTGATGCAGGCGGTACACTTTCATTATGTTTAGACTTTCGACGGATCCACCAAAGGTACGAACATGTCATCGCTAGAACCTCGGCAGTGCCCACACCCTTTACGTTTCGATATTAGTCGACTGAACCATCGATGGGCTCTTCCAGCATTTGAGAACCGTATGTATGAACAGGAAGCGCACTCATGATTCTTTCTTCTAGTCTTATCGCTCTCCAAAGCTGTTTGGCCGGAGTACATTTAAATAGCACATGGCGCCTCAGCAGAACTGCTCTCACCTGAATGGTTGCATGAAGTGCACGCCAACAGAACTTTTTTATCTAACCAGGGATGGATAGCTTCAAGATCTTCTCCAAATAGGATTTGTGCCAACCAAGGATAAAGCCATTTGATTGGCATAATTGCTGAACTGGTGCCTCCATTTCCACATGGTATGCTGACTTGACTGAAAAGGTTCCCGATTTGTTAAAGTGCCAAGCTACAAAATCATCAAAGCCATTCAGACTCAAGGGTATAAAAAGGATTCTATTCGCGTCCACAACTGAGAAGATATGCCTGATCAGTACTTTGTCCCACTGTCTGGTTAGAAGGTTGATGAGGGCTAGTCGGAATCCAAGGATCCATCCATATATCGATTGAAGTAATCCTCCTAGAAGGGCTAGTCGGAATCCAAGGATCCATCCATATAACAATTGAAGTAACTTTGCCCACACGCCATATGTTGCCCCGTTTAAATGTTTGAATACCTGCAACTAAGCTTTGCTAAGTAAATGAAGACCCCTTTTTCGGACCAGCTTCAAGGATATGTTGATGTGGACAGTACATAGCTTGACGTATCCTAGCACAAAAGGGGTCAGGTTTTTCTATCAAACGCCATACTTCAAGAATGGAAATCAAGGAAGGCTGGCCCTCCTTGGGTTTTGGGGAAGCAAAGTTTCCACCAAGCAAACCAATGCATTTTTAATCATTTTCATTGTCTCCCCACCAGAACATTGCTATTGCATCTTCTATATCCTTGCAAATACCTTATGGAATGTTGAGCACTCCCATTGCATACACAGGGATAGCTTGAGCTATAGCGTTCAACAAAGTTTCCTTACCAGCAATTGATAAATTCTTTTCTTTCCACCCATTCATCCTTTGTATAATTCTTTCAACTAGATGTTTAAACGAATCACTTCTGTCAATCCCCACTAGTGTCGGGAGTCCCAAGTATCTATCTGATAGAGCTTCATTTTCAATATTCACTAGTAGAAAAGGGGGCATCAGTCCCGGTTCGTAAGGGCCTTTAGTCCCGGTTCTTAAAGGGTCGTTACTAATGCCTCCCCCCTTTAGTCCCGGTTCTACAACGAACCGGGACAGATGTGCCTCCATGTGGCCGGTGCGCCGAGCCCAGGCAGGAGTGCCTTTGAGCCCAGGCAAGAGTGCCTTTGGGACCAACCGGGACCACAAGGCATCCACGCGTCAGCATTTCAGTGGCTGTGGTTTTTGTTTTTTTTAATGGGGGTGGGTTTGGGGTTTTTGGAGGGTTAATTTAGGTGTTTCATATATTGTGTTAGCTAGCTAATTAATAGAGAGAAGTGTCCTCTTTTATGTCCGTGCTTGGTCGACGCTACGTACTGTACATAGAGAAGCCCTCGACACGCTAGCTAGAAAGAAAATGAAGAGAACCATTAAGTACAGAAATTCATCATGCATACAGAGAGAAGTGATCGATCGACCTCTCCTCCGAGAGATTGGTCGAACAACAAGTTTTCGTATTATCTATCCGACGCTACTGGCTACATACATATACAATATGTAAAATCTCTTACAATTCCTTAGCAATGGAAATCAATTTCCACATGATATTCTCCGGCTTTATTGATGATGTGGTCAAGAAAGAATCCCGCCAATTCTTCTTGAATTGCTTTCATGCGATCTTGTTCTAGGAGTTCATCCCGCATCTGCCACGTCTAATTTGAAGAAGGGGGTTAATACATATATGAATGAAACTCAACAGAAATGATGGTGTAATAAAATGAAATTGTGAATATTATTGCTTACGCACTTCATATTGTCTTTTAGAGTAGCCCCGCTTATTTTTCAAAGTCGCGTTGTAGATGAACTCGCACACGTAGTATCCACAGAAATCATTCCCTTGTTTCTGCCACAAGCACTGAAATAGAGGTCAATCAAACTGATAATGAAGCATTATAAATGGCCTTGATGAAAGTACAACTATAGAATCAACGGGAGATGCGCGCAACTAGCTAGCTAGTAGTACTTACTTTCGGGTATGTATATCGCAGCTCCTTCGGCAGTCCCGGAACTTCTGTGGTGAACTGTTTCCAAACCCTGCAAGACAAAGAAAATAATTATTATTACTTGAGATATCAGGAAATGAACAAAAAGTTGCTGATATGGTGCGATAAATGATCGATTGAACTTACTTGTTGAGCAGTTTAGTCATTTCCGCATAGGTTTGGGGATCTTTTCGTCTCGAGTCTAAGACGTTTACTACTCCCCGCTCAAGCTTAATCTCCAGAAGAACATAGTGGAGTCTGCGCACGCATGCATAACTCATCAATTACATTACTATAACCTCGCTCGAGTAATAAGGGAAACCGAATATGCATAAGAGAGTAACACTCACTTGAAGTTGTAAGGAAAGAGTATTAAATCTTTGTTTTGATTTTTGATCTACGATTGTGGCAAGTACCCCTCGGCCTCTTCGGCGTCCTTTTCAACCAGAAATTCATCTATGATATTTGTGTTAATGAACCCAATATCATACATTTCTTGTTTTTTGCACTCGACGATCTTCAATCTGCATAATATAGTGAGGATAATTAATTATAAATACATGCAATGAAAGAGCCGAGCTATATATAGAGACTTAATGACAGAAATAGTACTTACAGACAGTAGCAAAAGACTGATAGTTTATTGAGGGCCTTTTGATTGAAGAACGCGAAGAACTCCTCAAATGGAACAGTCAACAGATCAGTTCCAACGAGGTCGTGCTCCTCTTTAATATTCAGATACAAAGCATTAGTCCCCTCAGACTCTCTACAGGTTTTCATGTAACAATCATGGAATCTTCGCATCATAGTTGTTAGAGATTTTTCATCTTTGACGAGAGGCTTACCGTACTCGTATCTGTGTTCGTACACCTCCGAGAAATCTGGAATTTGATCGTCAGGCAGGTAATCTCCAAGATTGCCATAACCGGCCACCATCCTCGGAGCATTAGCGACAATGTCGCCGCTAGACACATTGAGCGGGGGGCACAATTGTTGTGCTGTTCGCCGAGCTGGGCAATTTTTTTCCCAGCTACTCGTTATTTTAACCTTTTATCACTGACAGTACTTCCCGACCGCTGGGCTTCGACCGCTCGACCTCTGGAGTTTGTTCTCGGCGGAGACTTTTGTGGTTTCCTCAGGGCATCGATAGTGCGCTTTGCTTTCACCGGATCTACCTTCTCCTCCGGAGGTGGATGTCTCTTTGCTTTCACCCCTTCAAAGAAGTGCTTCATGTGGACCTGCACGATCGTCGCGTTTTCCTCCTCGGTCCTCTCATACGGTAACTTCTCTAAAGGCTTGAGAGGTGGACCGTATCTGTATTGCCTCCCGCCTCTACTGGTTATACTGCTAGACGCCGGAGCAGACGGAGCGGCGGTGGCGCCTGTCTTCTTTCGTGCTTGCTTACGAGGCAGAGGAGAAGGACTACGACGTGCCGGAGCAGCCGGGGAGGCGGCGAGTCTCTTCCACCCTTGCTGGCGACACAAAGAAAGAGGAGGCTGCTGGCTACTCGGGCGCGTCGGTGCAGGCGGAGAAGGAGGCGGAGTGCCACCACGCGCCGGAGAAGGAGGAGACTGCTGATTGCTCGGGCACGCCGGTGCAGGCGGAGAAGGAGGCGGAGTACCACCACACGCCGGAGAAGGAGGAGGCTGCTGGCTGCTCGGGCGCGCCGGCGCAGGCGGAGAAGGCGGCGGAGTGCCGCCACGCGCCGGAGAAGGAGGCCCAGTGCCCTGATCGACACTCGCCGGAGGAGGAGGCGGTGGAGGAGGCGGAGTGTGCCGGAGGAGGAGGAGGAGGCGGAGGCGTCCAGTTCGAAAGGTTGATGAGCTCCTTCCGCCATAGGCATGGAGTCTTCAGAGCAGAACCCAGCCTAGTCTCCCCTTCATCGGTAGGGTAGTCAAGCTGGAGGTCCTCAAATCCGTCCGTTATTTCATCCACCATCACCCTGGCATATCCTTATGGAATCGGCCGGCAGTGAAAAGTTGCGCCTTGTTCAGTAGGATAAACAGAGCCAACAGCCGCCTTGACCTTCAAATTCATCCATCGCGTCATAAGGTGGCAATTTTGAGCCCCCGTGATAGCATCCATGGGATAGCTGGCAGGAGCCGTCAAGACATGCTCCGGCTGAAGCAGCTCGGTGGAAGCCACGCTGCTTCTCTGCTGAGATGGCGGGATAGCTTCGGGGGAAGCTTCGGCAGGTCGTTTGTTGTGATATGCTTCTCGTTCCTCTAGCCCCATTACCCTTTCGTGGAGCACCTGCAGTTGGCTCTACTCCAGTTTCTTCCTCCTCTCATGGGTTTTGTAACTCCCTGCGTCCGGAAAACCAACGTTCCATGGAATGGAGCCTGGCGTGCCTCGTGTCCGTCCAGGGTGCTCAGGATTCCCGAGGGACATTGTGAGCTCGTCCTTCTCCCTGTCTGGAACGAACGTCCCTTGCTGCGCTGCATGGATATACTGCTGAAGCCTTGTGACTGGTGTTTTCAGTTGCTCGTCCGTCCAACGACACTTCCCTGATACAGGGTCCAAGGTTCCGCCAGCCCCTAAGAACCAAGTCCGGCAACGGTCTGGCCATCTCATTGTCTCCGGTTCGATCCCTTTATCAAGCAGATCATTCTCGGCCTTGGACCACTTAGGCCGGGCTTGCAGGTAGCCACCTGACCCCGTGCGATGGTGAAACTTCTTCTTCGCAGCATTTTGCTTGTTTGTCGCCGACATCTTCTTACTCTTTTCCGATGTCTTGTAGGCCACAAATGAGGGCCAGTGATCTCTGATCTTCTCATATTTGCCGATGAATTCTGGTGTCTCTTCTTTGTCGACAAACTTTATCAGCTCTTTCCTCCACCTCCTGAATAGGCCTGCCATCTTCTTAAGAGCACAAGACTTGATTAATTGCTCTTTAACTGGCTTCTCCTGATCCTCCTCTGGCGGTAGGGTGAAATTTCCCTTCAGCTCAGTCAAAAGATCATCTTTCTGCATATCATTGACATAAGACACCTGAGGGTCTTCCTCCTTAGGCTTATACCATTGGTGGATGCTGATCGGGATCTTGTCCGTAAAAAGAACCCCGCACTGAGCAACAAATGCGTTCTTTGTCCGGATGGGTTCAATCGGTTCACCGTCGCGCGCGATTGCTGTGATCTCAAACCTTTCATCCGAGCTCAACTTTTTCTTCGGGCCTCGTCTCCTTACCGAAGTTGTGCTCAATCCGAAGGGCTAGAAAAAGGAAGAAAGACGATAGTTAATTAATATGTGTACATATACCAAAACAATGAATGCATCAATTAACTAGTGAGCACGGGCTTAACTAATATATATATATACCTGGCCGGACTCGGTTCGGTCACCGGAGCAGTCAGCACGCTCTCCTTCTTGTACCTCCATTGGGTCATCACCAGAGCCATCATGAACATAGCCCTCTTCTTGTACCGGCATTAATGGGTCGGAGCCATCATGAACATAGCCCTCTTCTTCACCTAGTCCTTCCTGACCAACGACGTCGTTGAAAAATGATGCAACGACATCAGTTCCTTCTGCGATTATCTCCCCCAACATCACTTCTGTTGCTTCGTCCCGGTAGTGCTCCGTTTCTGCAAATATTTACAACATGTCAATTATTATTCAAACATGGTACAGATGGATATATATTAGTGGCAAACGTAGAACTAGCTAGCTAATCACAATAAGGAATCATGTTAGTGACCTCGACGCTGCTTCTCTAGGGTTTGGGGTGGCCTAGACAACGCTTCAAGGGTTTGGGGTGGCCTCGACACAACGCTTAAAGGGTTTGGGGTGGCATCGACGACAACGCTCTTTTAACTTGGTAAATTTGGGTGGCCTCAAGAGAGTTTGTCGGGTAGGAACGCAGCGGGAGGGGGTAGGAGACCAACATCATTTTTTTCTCTAGGGTTTGGGTGTCCTCGAGAGTTTTGGTCGAGCGAGAGGGACGAGGGGGGGGTATATCGACGACGACAGAGGAGAAGATCGAAGAAAAAAAAGAAGAAAACAGAGGATAAGAAGAAAGGAATAGAAGAAAAAATAGAAAATATTCTATTTTTTTCTTCTTCTCCTCTATTCCTTTCTTCTTCTCCTCTTCTTTTTCTTCTTTTTTCCTCTTCTTATTTATTTCTCCTCTTCTTCCTCTCTTCTTCTTCTTTTCCTTTTTCCTCTCCTTCTTTTTCTTCTTCTTCCTCCTTCTTCCTTCTCCTTCTTTTCTTCCTTTTCCTTATTTTACTTTTTCCTCTACACTAACCTAAAATGCACTAACCTAAAATCGATATCTACTAACAACCTAAATAAAAAATTAATACATATATTAAAAAACATATATGAACAAAAAAATGCTATGAACATTATATTCATACATAGATAGCCACATCCATTCATCATATAGCTACCACATACATATATACATTATATATATGAAAAAATGCATATACACACATATATACACATATACAAAAAAATACACATATATATATACACATACAAACACATATATACACATATACACACAAAAATGCATATATACACATATACACACAAAAAATGCAGGGCAGGGGC
>NC_057803.1:710506614-710516982 GCF_018294505.1 Triticum aestivum
GTCGGGCGGTGACGGCGATGAGGAGGAGCAGGGGACGTCGGGGGAGAAGTGGGGGATTTGGTCGAAAACTGCTAAGTGCTGTATATGTATCAAGAGCATTGGTCCCGGTTGGTGGCACCAACCGGGAGCCACCAACCGGGACCAAAGGCCTCTTTTCAGCAGCCCAAAGGGCGGGAAGCGGCGGCCTTTGGTCCCGGTTGGTGCCACGAACCGGGACTAAAGGGTGGGCATTGGAACCGGTTGGTGCCACGAACCGGCACCAATGCACCCCTTTAGTCCCGGTTGGTGCCGCCAACCGGGACCAAAGGCCCCTGCGCTGCCTGCGTCGCGGCCAAAATTTAGTCCCACCTTGCTAGTTGAGAGGGGCTCGGAGTGGTTTATGAGCCCTGCTGCGGCTACCCTCTCGAGCTCCTCTCAAATGCAAGCTTATGGGCCTAATCTCACACTATGCTGCGGTGGGCCTATTGGGCCTACTACGGGCTTGAATCCTGGCCCAGGTTGGGTTTCTAGTCATATTCAGGCCGTGGTGGCCCAATAGGTGGCAATTTTTTTTATTCTTTTCCCAGTTTTTTGTTTTGTTTTTTGCATTATTTATTTTCTTTTGTTTTTTGCTTTACTTTTTATTTCTTTTTGCTTTTAGGTCAGAAAAATTATAAACTTTCTGTTAGTGACATTAGTTTTAGAAAAATTATTTTGTTTTTTTTTTGTTTTCTTTGTTGCTTTATTTATTTTATTTTGGTTCTACTTACAACAAAATACTTATTGTTGCTATTTTTATCTATTTTATTAAAGTTTATGTTTAATTATTTTTCTTTTAAGTCACAAAAATTATAAACTTTCTGTTAGTGCTATTAGTTTTCAAAGTTGAATAGTTAAAATTTGAATTCTTTGAAATTTGTGTTAATCACAAGTTTGTGATTAACTTTACTAAAAAAATGAACATAGATGCGCCTATAGATAAAAAAGGTCCAGACGAACCGGGACCAATGGCCCACGTGGCTGCCCTCTTGAAAGTGTTCTTGGTGAGAACATAGTTGACAAGGAGCGAACCGGGATTAATGGTATTACGAGGGCCGAACCATAAGACATTAAAGCATTGGTGTCATAATTTCACGCACATAGCATGTGCATGTACAAAACAGACAATGGTATCATACTCGTCTGTTACAAAGTTGGCATGGTATCATCATAATAGTTGCGGGAGAAAGTCTTCACTTTTTCTTCGCTTGTGTCATTTGCTTATTGCATCGTAACCATGGATAATCTTCATCGTTTATCAGGATGCTGGGGTCAGCCTTGACTTTGAAGGGACGAATTTCATGAAACTTTTCATAATCTCCCACGATGTCCCTTTTTCCTGAAAGAACTATGTGGCGCTTTGGCTCATCTTATGATGTATTCGCTTTCTTATCTTTTCTTTTTCTCGGTCGGTCCTTCACATAGATAACCTGTGCCACATCATTGGCTAGGACGAATGGTTCGTCAGTGTACCCAAGATTTTTCAAATCCACTGTTGTCATTCCGTACTGTGGGTCTACCTGTACCCCGCCTCCTGACAGATTGACCCATTTGCACTTAAACAAAGGAACCTTAAAATCTACTCCGTAGTCAAGTTCCCATATGTCCACTATGTAACCATAATACGTGTCCTTTCCCCTCTCGGTTGTTGCATCAAAGCGGACACCGCTGTTTTGGTTGGTGCTCTTTTTATCTTGGTCAATCGTGTAAAATGTATTCCCATTTATCTCGTATCCTTTCCAAATCGTAACAGTCGAAAATGGTCCCCTGGACAACAAGTATAGCTCATCACAAACAGTGTTGTCACCTCTGAGACGTGTTTCCAACCAACTGCTGAAAGTCCTGATGTGTTCACATGTAATCCAGTCGACGCACTGCTCCGGGTGTTTGGAGCGCAGACTGTTCTTGTTTTCATCGACATACGGGGTCACCAAGGTAGAGTTATGTAGAACTGTGTAGCGTGCTTGAGACCAAGAATATCCGTCACTGCATATTATTGAGTCCCTTCCAAGCATGCCTTTTCCAGTCAGTCTCCCCTCATACCGCGATTTAGGGAGACCTATCTTCTTAAGGCTAGGAATGAAGTCAACACAAGACCCGATGACATCCTCTGTTTGATGGCCCATGGAGATGCTTCCTTCTGGCCTAGCGCGGTTACTGACATATTTCTTTAGGACTCCCACGAACCTCTCAAAGGGGTACATATTGTGTAGAAATACGGGGCCCAGAATGACAATCTCGTCGACTAGATGAACTAGGACGTGCATCATGATATTGAAGAAGGATGGTGGGAACACCAGCTTGAAACTAACAAGACATTGCACCACATCACTCCTTAGCCTTGGTATGATTTCTGGATCGATCACCTTCTGAGAGATTGCATTGAGGAATGCACATAGATTCACAATGGCTAATCGGACGTTTTCCGGTAGAAGCCCCCTCAATGCAACCGGAAGCAGTTGCGTCATAATCACATGGCAGTCATGAGACTTTAGGTTCTGAAACTTTTTCTCTGGCATATTTATTATTCCCTTTATATTCGATTAGAAGCCAGTCGGGACCTTCATACTAAGCAGTCATTCAAAGAAGATTTCCTTCTCTTCTTTGGTAAGAGCATAGCTGGCAGGACCTTCATACTGCTTTGGAGGCATGCCGTCTTTTTCGTGCAAACGTTGCAGGTCCTCCCGTGCCTCAGCTGTATCTTTTGTCTTTCCATACACGCCCAAGAAGCCTAGCAGGTTCACGCAAAGGTTCTTCGTCACATGCATCACGTCAATTGAAGAGCGGACCTCTAGGTCTTTCCAGTAGGGTAGGTCCCAAAATATAGATTTCTTCTTCCACATGGGTGCGTGACCCCCAGCGTCATTCGGAACAGCTAGTGCGCTGGGACCCTTTCCAAAGATTACATGTAAATCATTGACCATAGCAAGTACGTGATCACCGGTACGCATGGCGGGCTTCTTCCGGTGATCCGCCTCGCCTTTGAAATGCTTGCCTTTCTTTCGACATTGATGGTTGGTCGGAAGAAATCGACGATGGCCCAGGTACACATTCTTCCTCCAGCTTCCGAGGTATAAACTTTCGGTGTCAAATAAACAGTGCGTGCATGCGTGGTATCCCTTGTTTGTTTGTCCTGAAAGGTTACTGAGAGCGGGCCAATCATTGATGGTCACGAATAGCAATGCCTTTAGGTCAAATTCCTCCTGTTTGTGCTCATCCCACGTACGTACACCGCTTCCATTCCACAGTTGTAAAAGTTCTTCAACTAATGGCCTTAGGTACACACCAATGTCGTTGCCGGGTTGCTTAGGGCCTTGGATGAGAACTAGCATCATAATGAACTTCCACTTCATGCACATCCAAGGAGGAAGGTTATACATACATAGAGTCACGGGCCAGGTGTTGTGATTGTTGTTCTGCTCCCCAAAAGGATTAATGCCATCCGCGCTTAAAGCAAACCATACGTTCCTTGGGTCACGTGCAAACTCAGCCCAGTACTTTCTCTCGATTTTTCTCCACTGCGACCCGTCAAAGGGTGCTCTCAACTTCCTGCCTTTCTTACGGTCCTCACTGTGCCATCGCATCAACTTGGCATGCTCTCCGTTTCTGAATAGACGTTTCAACCGTGGTATTATAGTAGCATACCACATCACCTTCACAGGAACCCTCTTCCTGGGGGGGTCGCCGTCAACATCACCAGGGTCATCTCGTCTGATCTTATACCGTAATGCACCGCATACCGGGCATGCGTTCAGATCCTTGTACGCACCGCGGTAGAGGATGCAGTCATTAGGGCATGCATGTATCTTCTGCAACTCCAATCCTAGAGGGCATACGACCTTCTTTGCTGCGCATGTACTGTCGGGCAATTCGTTATCCTTTGGAAGCTTCTTCTTCAATATTTTCAGTAGCTTGTCAAATCCATTGTCTGGCACATCATTCTCTGCCTTCCACTGCAGCAATTCCAGTACGGTACCGAGCTTTGTGTTGCCATCTTCGCAATTGGGGTACAACCCTTTTTTGTGATCCTCTAACATGCGATCGAACTTCAGCTTCTCCTTTTGACTTTTGCATTACGTCCTTGCATCGACAATGACCCGGCGGAGATCATCATCATCGGGCACATCATCTGGTTCCTCTTGATCTTCAGCAGCTTCGCCCGTTGCAGCATCATCGTGCACATCGTCTGCTTTCTCTTGATGTTTAGTAGCATCACCGTATTCAGGGGGCACATAGTTGTCATCATACTCTTCTTCTTCGCTGTCTTCCATCATAACCCCTATTTCTCCATGCCTCGTCCAAACATTATATTGTGGCATGAAACCCTTGTAAAGCAAGTGGGTGTGAAGGATTTTCCGGTCAGAGTAAGACTTCGTATTCCCACATATAGGGCATGGACAACACATAAAACCATTCTGCTTGTTTGTCTCAGCCACTTCGAGAAAATCATGCACGCCCTTAATGTACTCGAGTGTGTGTCTATTACCGAACATCCATTGCCGGTTCATCTGCGTGCATTATATATAATTAAGTGTGTCAAAAATCATTACAGAACATCATGAATAGATAACTAAGTCACCAAATTAATAGAAGTTCATCATCACATTAAAACCAAAGTACATACATAGTTCTCATCTTCAAGCGAAAATCATTACAGAACAACATAAAGCTCTAAAGAGCATCTAAATTAATTAAACCATACATTGAAACTATGTAAAACATTTCAATGCGAAAACTAATGCGATCATAATCGCAACCAAGGTAACAACTGATCCAACGACATAATGATACCAAGCCTCGGTATGAATGGCATATTTTCTAATCTTTCTAATCTTCAAGCGCATTGCATCCATCTTGATCTTGTGATCATTGACGACATCCGCAACATGCAACTCCAATATCATCTTCTCCTCAATTTTTCTTATTTTTTCCTTCAAGAAATTGTTTTCTTCTTCAACTAAATTTAACCTCTCGACAATAGGGTCGGTTGGAATTTCCGGTTCAACAACCTCCTAGATAAATAAAATCTATGTCACGTTGGTCGGCATAATTTTCATAAACAATAAATGAACCAATAGTTATGAAAAGATAATATATACCACATCCAAATCATAGATAGGACGAGGGCCGACGGGGGCGGATACCAAAACCATCGCACTATATAAGATGCAATAATAAAAGTAAGAAAATAATACAAGTATCTATCTAAACATACAAGTAAGAATATTTTTCCTTTCAGAAAGAAGATAAGAACAAGAGGCTCACCACGGTGGTGCCGGCGATGAGATCTACGCGGGTGATCGACGGCGGTGAAGACGGGTACGGGGCGTGACGGACCGCTAAACCTAGACAAATATTGAGGAAAATGGAGCCTGGAGGTCGAGATTGGAGAGGAGAAAGCATAAGTAGTGTGGCTCGGGCATTCCATCGAACACCTTGTGTGCATAGGAGGTGAGCTAGAGCACCACCAAGCCCTCTCCCCCTCGGCTTCCAGAAAAAACAGAGCATTGTGCTCTGCACTTACACGAGGGGGTTTATATAGGTACCTCATTGGTCCCGGTTGGTGGCTTGAACCAGGACTAAAGGCCAGCCTTTGGTCGCGGTTCGTGGTACCAACCGGGACCAATGGTGGTGGGCCAGGAGCGAGGCCCATTGGTCCCGGTTTGTCCCACCAACCGGGACCAATAGGTCCAGACGAACCGGGACTAATGGGCTGACCCGGCCTGGACCAATGCCCCCTTTTCTACTAGTGATTTAGATGTGCACAAATATTAGCCCTCATATCCACCTCAGCAATAAGTATCAAGTACCTGTGGTAAGGAAATTGCATTGTTCATGTTTGCCTTCATGAAAATTAGGGAGTCATCAGCAACGGACGATGCATTTCTGCTCACTCGAATCCCATCGATGCCACCAACTTCTTCTTCAAACAACAGTAAACTTGAAAGTGCATCTGGACATAGTAAAAACATGTACGGTGATAAGGGATCCTCCTGCCGAAGACCTATGGTACGAATAAACTGTTCTGTTGCCTGAGAGTTGTACCTGACATTACATTTGACAGAAGATACACAACTGAGTATAAGATTTACCCATTTCTCATTGAAACACAGTCACAACATCATTTCTTTCAAAAAATTACATTCCGCTCTGTCATAAGCTTTGTCCATATCTAACTTAACTACACACAACCCATACTTCCCTTTCCTTTTATTTTTTATTGTGTGGATGCACTCATATGAAACCAGTACATTATCAGTAATAATTCTGCCAGGTACTAAGGCACTCTAACTGGAAGCAATAATATCTGGCAATATAGACTCAATCTACTTGACAACATCTTTGATATGATCTTGTATATCACATTGTAGAGGCTAATGGGGAGTTACTGAGAAATTGATTCCGGGACATCTACCTTTGGGATGAGAACACTATTCGTGTCATTCCACCAATCTGGGATATGTCCACTCTGGATAGCTCTAGCAACTCCATAGTAATTTCTTCCCCTATCAAGTGCCAACACCTCTTAAAAAATATAGCATGTAATCCGTTAGGTCCCGGTGCCTTCAAGTCAGCGATACCGAAAGCAGCTTGCTTAACATCTTCAGGTGTGAATGGCTTCATGAGATGCTCATTCATTATTTCATCTATGTTTGGCACAATTTTCTCCAATAGACCATAATATATATCATTCACTTGAGAAGTACATAGATTATTAAAATAATCTCAAATATGAGGGTTCAATAAATTTATACCTTCCAACTAGACCCCTTGGTCATTTTGTAATCTCTTAATGTAATTTTTCTTCCTCGGTTCCAAAGCAAATATCTAGAAAAAATAGTGTGTTCCTATCACCGTTACCTGCAACCTTTATTTGTGATGGAATCCTTCCTGTTCCATCAGCTCTTCAATCTCTATCATTAGCTTCATGTTTTTCTCTTTGTTTATACCAGTCGTTGGCCCACGCATAACTCTTTTGGCCCACGCCGGGCAGATCGAGGCCGGCTTGCCAGCTAGCTCGCCTGAGGTCTCCTGCTACGAGGTTGACACCACGATGGGGACAAGCACCGACGACACCACCCCGGCTCCCGTGTCTCCTGTGGACGTCGACTTCACCATGGAGCAGGCACAAGCACACTACAACGCCGTTGTGGGAATCCTGGACTAGCGGGTCCTCGGGCGTCTGGTCTATTGGATGTGGGTCGGATTAATGGGCTATCAAGATACAAGACCTAAGATCATCTCTCGTGTCCGGAATAGACTCCCGTATGCGTGGTTGGCAAGTATAGGTGTCCGTATATGTTATATCCTTTCTGTTAAACCGACTTTGTACAACCCTAAGAAATTCTGTTGTCTATATAAACCGGAGGGTTAGATCGGAGGTAGGATCACAACATTGCTAGGCTAGTCAATCCAGGGTTAGCAAGGACGATCTCGTGGTAGATCAACTCTTGTAACCCCTATACCCCTCGAATATAATCAAGCAGGAGTAGGGTTTTACCTCCATGAAGAGGGCCCGAACCTGGGTAAACACTGTGTCTTTTGTCCATAGTTACCATCGGTCTTCAGACATACAGCTTGGGCCCTCCTACCCGAGATCAGCCGGTTTTGACACCGACATTGGTGCTTTCATTGAGAGCTCCGCTGTATCGTCGACAGAAGGATCAATGGCTCACCTCTTCATCAACAATGATGTTGCGTCCAGGGAAACCATTCTCCACGGACAGGTTTTTGTGTTCGGTGGCTTTGTGCTTCGCGCCAACTCGATCGGTTGCCTCGAGAAGGTCGACAGTTATGCCCCCAGCCACCTGATCGGGTCTGGAAACCTGAACTGTGTCACTGACATCCGAGGAGATCTGGTCTTCGATCGGTTCGAGGCCTCGGCTGCTACTCTGTACCCCCGCTAAGACACTTCAGATCCTCTGTTTGATCCTGTTCAGGGGTCAACACTCATACCTACCCCGGCCTTAGATCCGGGGCGGGTCTCCTTGTCCGAAGACGAGAGCATGAGCCCCGCCAGACCTCTTCCCCTTGTGGAACTCCCAACCAAAGACCCAGATCCAATATTAGACTTGGCCTGGGCAACCACCCCGAACTGTCGAGGTCTGCGCTCATTGGGTCTGATCAGGCGCCCCATGCCGAACTCAGCCCTGCAGATCCACAGTTTCTGGTCCCGCTGCCGCTCCTAGATGAAACACTGGGATTGATGTTGGCTCTCGCCATCACCGGGGCTTTATCTCCTTACTGTAGCCGGCTCTGGCTGGAGGCTGAGAGCGGGTAATTTTATGCCCGACCCACCACCCACTTGGTAGCCACTATCGAAGATTTAACCGACATGCTGGAGTATGCGTCCGAAGACATCGACGGTATGGACCACAATGCAGACGCCGAACCAAGCCAAGTCCCACCCATCACAGGGCACTGGATGGCCACCTCAAGTTACGACGTACACATGGTGGACACTCCTGATAAAAAGGACGACGGGGATAATCACAACCCTGATGAGGACAAACCCGCCGGCGTCAGCGGCGCCGCTCACGATCGCGTCGGGCGAAGGATAGTAATACCGGCACCGGAGATAATGAGACTACGGATGATGCCGAAGATCCCTAATACCACTCAGGATGAAACACTTCAATAATGAACCCAGCTACCAAGAGCTGGGCCACCTCTTCACCAATGGCCTTACGCCTCTCTTCATTGAAGCGACGAAGGAATTGCTTGACCGACTTAAATTTTGGATCGATATTAAGAGTGTGCTCAGCGAGTTCCCTCGGTACACCCGACATATCAGAAGGCTTCCATGCAAAGATGTCTCGGTTCTCACGGATGAACTTGATGAGCGTGCTTTCCTATTTGGGATCCAGATTAGCACTGATACTGAACAGGTTGGATCAGTCGGCAGGAACAAAATCAACAAGCTTGGTGTCATCGGCCGATTTGAACTTCATTACCGGGTCATGCTCCGTAGTTGGCTTTTTCAAATATGTCATATCAGCCGGATCAACATTATCCTTGTAAAACTTCAACTCTTTCGCGGCACAGACCGACTCAGCATAATCCGCGTCTCCTTCTTCACACTCCAAGGCTACCTTCCGACCGCCATGAACCGTGACGGTCCCCTTGTAACCCGACATCTTGAGCTGCAGATAAACATAACATGGCCGCGCCATGAACTTCGCATAAGCCGACCGTCCAAACAGAGCATGATAGAGGCTCTTGATTTTGACTACTTCAAAAGTTAACTTCTCAGCCCTGGAATCGTGCTCATCTCCGCTACCTCCAGCTCAATCTTGCCAACTGGGTATGCCGACTTACCAGGAACCACACCATGGAAAATAGTATTTGACTGCTTAAGATTCTTATAGTTTAACCCCATGCGACGGAAGGTTTCATAATAAAGGATATTAATGCTGCTACCTCCATCCATGAGCACCTTAGTAAACTTGTATCCACCCACTTGAGGTGCCACCACCAAAGCTAAGTGACTCTGGTTATCAACCCGAGGCGAGTGATCCGCCCGACTCCACATAATGGATTGCTCAGACCATCGCAAGTACCGGGGAACTGCCGGCTCAACGGCGTTCATAGCCCTCTTGTGAAGCTTGTGGTTCCGTTTGCATAAACTTGTGGTAAAAGCGTGATACTGCCCACTGCTCAACTGTTTGGGATGACTTTGATACCCGGATTGCTGCTGTTGCTGCCCCCCTTGGCCAGATTGCTGGTTATAACTGTTGGGGAACGTAGCAGAAATTCAAAATTTTCCTACGAGTCACAAAGATCTACCTATGGAGAGACTAGAAATGAGAGAGAGGAGAGTGCATCTACATACCCTTGTAGATTGCTAAGCGGAAGCATTCAAGAGAACGGGGTTGAAGGAGTCATACTCGTCGTGATCCAAATCACTGGAGATCCTAGTGCCGAACGAACGGCACCTCCGCGTTCAACACACGTGCAGCCCGGTGACGTCTCCCACGCCTTGATCCAGCAAGGAGAGAGGGAGAGGTTGGGGAAGACTCCGTCCAGCCGCAGCACAACGGCGTGGTGGTGATGGAGGAGTGTGGTAATCCAGCAGGGCTTCGCCAAGCACCGCGAGATATGAGGAGAAAGAGAGGTAGGGTTGCGCCAGGGAGAGGTGGAAACTCTTATGTGTGGCAGCCCCAAAACCTCAAGTATATACAGGGGAGAGGGAGGGGGCTGCGCCCCCTTTAGGGTTCTCACCCCAAGGGGTGCGGCTGCCCCAAAAACCCATCTAGGGTGGCGGCCAAGGGGGGGAGAGGGGGAAACTTGCCCCCCAAGCAAGGTGGAGGAGCCCCCTCCCCAAACCCTAGGTGCCTTGGGCCCTTGTGG
>NC_057803.1:710517183-710535800 GCF_018294505.1 Triticum aestivum
GGTACATTACCGATAGCACCCGAAACTTTTCCGGTGACCAAAACAGGAGTTCCCATATGTAAATCTTTACCTACGGACCATTCCGGAACTCCTCGTGACGTCCGGGATCTCATCCGGGACTCCGAACAACATTCGGCAACCATGTATATCCATTCCCTATAACCCTAGCTTCATCGAACCTTAAGTATGTAGACACTACGGGTTCGGGAACCATGCAGACATGACCGAGACGTTCTCCAGTCAATAACCAACAGCGGGATCTGGATACCCATGTTGGCTCCCACATGTTCCACGATGATCTCATCGGATGAACCACGATGTCAAGCACTCAATCGATCCCATATACAATTCCCTTTGTCTAGCGGTATTGTACTTGCCCGAGATTCGATCGTCGGTATGCCGATAACTTGTTCAATCTCGTTACCGGCAAGTCTCTTTACTCGTTCCATAACACATCATCCCGTGATCAACCCCTTGGTCACATTGTGCACATTATGATGATGTCCTACCGAGTGGGCCCAGAGATACCTCTTCATTACACGGAGTGACAAATCCCAGTCTCGATTCGTGCCAACCCAACAGACACCTTCGGAGATACCCGTAGTGCACCTTTATAGCCAGCCAGTTACATTGTGATGTTTGGTACACCCAAAGCATTCCTACGGTATGCGGGAGTTGCACAATCTCATGGTCTAAGGAAATGATACTTGACATTAGAAAAGCTTTAGCATACTAACTACACGATCTTTGTGCTAGGCTTAGGATTGGGTCTTGTCCATCACATCATTCTCCTAATGATGTGATCCCGTTATCAACGACATCCAATGTCCATGGTTAGGAAACCGTAACCATCTATTGATCAACGAGCTAGTCATCTAGAGGCTTACTAGGGACATGGTGTTGTCTATGTACCCACACATGTATCTGAGTTTCCTATCAATACAATTATAGCATGGATAATAAACGATTATCATGAACAAGGAAATATAATAATAATAACCAATTTATTATTGCCTCTAGGGCATATTTCCAACAGTCTCCCACTTGCACTAGAGTCAATAATCTAGTTCACATCGCCATGTGATTAACACTGATAGGTCACATCGCCATGTGACCAACATCCAAAGAGTTTACTAGTGTCAGTAAACTAGTTCACATCACCATGTGATTAAGACTCAATGAGTTCTGGGGTTTGATCATGTTTTTCTTGTGAGAGAGGTTTTAGTCAACGGGTCTGCAACATTCAGATCCGTATGTATTTCCCAATTCTCTATGTCATATTGAAAATGCTGCTTCCACGCTCCACTTGGAGCTATTCCAAATGGTTGCTCCACTATACATATCTGGTTTGCTACTCAGAGTCACTCGGATAGGTGTTAAAGCTTGCATCGACGTAACCCTTTACGCCGAACTCTTTATCACCTCCATAATCGAGAAACATGTCCTTATTTACTCCAAGGACAATTTTGATCGCTGTTCAATGATCCATTCCTGGATCATTCTTGTACCCCTTGACTGACTCATGGCAAGGCACACTTCTGGTGTGGTACACAGCATAGCATACTATAGAGCCTACGTCTGAAGCATAGGGGACGACCTTCGTCCTTTCTCTCTCTTCTGTCGTGGTCGAGCTTTAAATCTTAACTTCATACCTTACAACTCAGGCAACAAATCCTTCTTTGACTGATCCATCTTGAACTCCTTCAAGATCATGTCAAGCTATGTGCTCATTTGAAAGTACCATTTAGCGGTTTCTGATCTATCCTCATAGATCTTGATGCTTAATGTTCAAGCAGCTTAATCCAGGTTTTTTATTGAAAAACACTTTTCAAATAACCCTATATGCTTTCCAGAAATTCTACATCATTTCTGATCAACAATATGTCAAAAACATATACTCATCAGAAATTCTATAGTGCTCCCACTCACTTGTTTGGAAATACAAGTTTCTCATAAACTTTGTATAAACCCAAAATCTTTGATTATCTCATCAAAGCGTACATTCCAACTCCGAGATGCTTACTCCAGTCCTTAGAAGGATTGCTGGAGCCTTGCATACTTGTTAGTGTCTTTCAGGATTGACAAAAAAAACTTTTGGTTGTATCACATACAACCTTTCCTCAAGGATATTGTCGAGGAAACAATGTTTTGACATCCTATCTGCAAGATTTCATAAATCATACAGTAATTGCTAATATAATTCCAACAGACTCTTAGCATTGCTACGAGTGAGAAAGTCTCATCGTAGTCAACTCCTTGAACTTGTCGGAAAACATCTTAACGACAAGTCGAGCTTTCTTAATGGTGATACTTACCATCATTGTCTGTCATACTCTTAAAATCCATCTGTACCCAACAGCCTTACGACCATCAAGTATTTCTTCCAAAGTCAAGGATCCTCTCTCGGATTTTATGGCCTCGAGCCATTCGTCGCAATCCGGGCCCACTATCGCTTCTCCATAGCTCGTAGGTTCATTGTTGTCTAGAAACATGACCTCTAAGACAGGATTGTGTACCACTCTGAAGTAGTACGCGTCCTTGTCGACCTATGAGGTTCGGTAGTGACTTGATCTGAAGCATCATGATCACTATCATCAGCTTCCACTTTAATTGGTGTAGGTGCCACATGAACAACTTCATGTGCCCTGCTACACACTGGGTGAAGTGATGGTTCAATAACCTCATCAAGTCTCCACCATCCTCCCACTCAATTCTTTCGAGATAAACTTTTCCTTGAGAAAGGACCCGTTTCTAGAAACAATTACTTTTGCTTCTAGATCTGAGATAGGATGTATACCCAACTGTGTTTGGGTGTCCTATGAAGATGCATTTTATCCGCTTTGGGTTCGAGCTTATCAACCTGAAACTTTTTCACATAAGCGTCGCAGCCCCAAACTTTTAAGAAACAACAACTTAGGTTTCTCCAAACCATAGTTCAAACAGTGTCGTCTCAACGGAATTACGTGGTGCCCTATTAAAGTGAGTGTGGTTGTCTCTAATGCCTAACCCATGAACGATAGTGGTAATTCGATGAGAGACATCATGGTACGCACCATGTCCAATAGGGTGCAACTATGATGTTCGGACACACCATCACACTATGGTGTTCCAGGCGGTATTAATTGTGAAACAATTTCCACAATGTCTTAATTGCGTGCCAAAACTCGTAACTCAGATACTGATCTCTATGATCATATCATAGACATTTTATCCTCTTGTCACAATGATCTTCAACTTCACTCTGAAATTACTTGAACCATTCAATAATTCAGACTTGTGTTTCATCAAGTAAATGTACTCAAGATCTACTCGAATCATCTGTGAAGTAAGAACATCATGATATTTACTGCATGCCTCAGTACTCATTGGACTGCACACATCAAAATATGTTACTTCCAACAAGTTGCTATCTTGTTCCATCTTACTGAAAACAAGGCTTTTCAGTCATCTTGCCCATGTGGTATGATTTGCATATTTCAAGTGATTCAAAATCAACCGAGTCCAAACGATCCATCCGCATGGAGTTTTCTTCATGCGTATACACCAATAGACATGGTTCGCATGTCTCAAACTTTTCAAAAACGAGTGAGTCCAAAGATCCATCAACATGGAGCTTCTTCATGCATTTTACACCAATATGACTTACATAGCAGTGCCACAAGTAAGTGATACTATCATTACTATCTTATATCTTTTGGCATGAAAATGTGTATCACTACGATCGAGATTCAATAAACTATTCCTTTTAGGTGCAAGACAATTGAAGGTATTATTCAAATAAACAGAGTAACCATTATTCTCCTTAAATGAATAACCGTATTACGATAGACATAATCCAATCATGTCTATGCTCAACGCAAACACCAAATCTCGATGGTAGAGGGAGCGTGCGATGCTCGATCACATCAACCTTGGAAACACTTCCAACACATATCGTCAGCTCACCTTTA
This sequence comes from Triticum aestivum, assembly GCF_018294505.1. NCBI lineage: Eukaryota > Viridiplantae > Streptophyta > Magnoliopsida > Poales > Poaceae > Triticum > Triticum aestivum. The sequence continues at coordinate 710,521,134 of NC_057803.1, forward strand.
GCTATCCGTTTATTCTGTAGCTTTTATTTTGAGTTACTAACACTTAGCAACCGAACCGGTATCTAATACCCTGGTGCTACTAGGAGTACTAGTAAAGTACACATTAACATAATGTATATCCAATATACTTCTGTCGACCTTGCCAGCCTTCTCATCTACCAAGTATCTAGGGTAATTCTGCTCCAGTGGCTGTTCCCCTTATTACAGAAGCACTTAGTCTCGGGTTTGGGTTCAACCTTGGGTTTCTTCACTAGAGCAGCAGCTGATTTGCCGTTTCATGAAGTATCCCTTCTTGCCCTTGCCCTTCTTGAAACTAGTGGTTTCACTAACCATCAACAATTGATGCTCCTTCTTGATTTCTACTTTCGCGGTGTCAAACATCGCGAATATCTCAAGGATCATCATATCTATCCCTGATATGTTATAGTTCATCACAAAGCTCTAGCAGCTTGGTGGTAATGACTTTGGAGAAACATCACTATCTCATCTGGAAGATCAACTCCCACTCGATTCAAGTGATTGTTGTACTCAGACAATCTGAGCACAAGCTCTACATTGAGCTTTTCTCCATTAGTTTGTAGGCTAGAAAACTCGTCGGAGGTCTCATACCTCTTGACGTTGGAACGAGCCTGAAATCCCAATTTCAGCTCTTGGAACATCTCATATGTTCTGCGACATTTCAAAAATGTCTTCGGTGCCTCAATTCTAAACCATTTAACATTACCGAACTATCATGTAGTCATCAAAATGTGTATGTCAGATGTTCGCAACATCCACAGACCACGTTCGAGGTTCAGCACACCAAGCGGTGCATTAAGGACATAAGCCTTCTACTGTCCGCATAATTGCTACTGTCAACTTTCAACTATATTTTCTCTAGGAACATATCTAAAACAGTAGAACTAAAGCGCGAGCTATGACATAATTTGCAAAGGACTTTTGACTATGTTCAGGATAATTAAGTTCATCTAGTGAACTCCCACTCAGATAGACATCCCTCTAGTCATCTAAGTGATTACATGATCCGAGTCAACTAGGCCGTGTCCGATCATCATGTGAGATGGACTAGTCATCATTGGTGAACATCTTCATGTTGATCGTATCTACTATATGACTCATGCGTTCCGAGGCCATGTCTGTACATGCTAGGCTCGTCAAGTTAACCTAAGTGTTTCGCGTGTGTAAATCTGGCTTACACCCGTTGTATGTGAATGTTAGAATCTATCACACCCGATCATCACGTGGTGCTTCAAAACGACGAACTTTCGCAACGGTGCACAGTTAGGGGGAACACTTTCTTGAAATTTTAATGAGGGATCATCTTATTTACTACCATCGTTCTAAGCAAACAAGATGCATAAACATGATAAACATCACATGCAATCAAATAGTGACATGATATGGCCAATATCATTTTTTGCTCCTTTTGATCTCCATCTTCCGAGCTCCATGATCATCATCGTCACCGGCATGACACCATGATCTCCATCAGCGTGTCTTCATGAAGTTGTCTCGCCAACTTATTACTTCTACTACTATGGCTAACGGTTTAGCAATAAAGTAAAGTAATTACATGGCGTTGTTCAATGACACGCAGGTCATACAATAAATAAAGACAACTCCTATGGCTCCTGCCGGTTGTCATACTCATCGACATGCAAGTCGTGATTCCTATTACAAGAACATGATCAATCTCATACATCACATATCATTCATCACATTCTTTTGGCCATATCACATCACATAGCATACCCTGCAAAAACAAGTTAGACGTCCTCTAATTGTTGTTTGCATGTTTTACGTGGCTGCTATGGGTTTCTAGCAAGAACGTTTCTTACCTGTGCAAAAGACACAACGTGATATGCCAATTGCTATTTACCCTTCATAAGGACCCTTTTCATCGAATCCGATCCGACTAAAGTGGGAGAGACTGGCACCCGCTAGCCACCTTATGCAATAAGTGCATGTCAATCGGTGGAACCTGTCTCACGTAAGTGTACGTGTAAGGTCGGTCCGGGCCGCTTCATCCCACAATACCGCCGAAGCAAGATCGGACTAGTAATGGTAAGCATATTGAACAAAATCAATGCCCACAACTACTTTGTGTTCTACTCATGCATAGAATCTACGCAATAGACCTAGCTTATGATGCCACTGTTGGGGAACGTAGCAGAAATTCAAAATTTTCCTACGAGTCACCAAGATCTATCTATGGAGAGACTAGCAACGAGAGAGAGGAGAGTGCATCTACATACCCTTGTAGATCGCTAAGCGGAAGCGTTCAAGAGAATTGGGTTGAAGGAGTCGTACTCGTCATGATCCAAATCACCGGAGATCCTAGTGCCGAACGGACGGCACCTCCGCGTTCAACACATCTGCAGCCCGGTGACGTCTCCCATGCCTTGATCCAGCAAGTAGAGAGGGAGAGGTTGGGGTAGACTCCGTCCAGCAGCAGCACAACGGCGTGGTTGTGATGGAGGAGCGTGGTAATCCGGCAGGGCTTCGCCAAGCACCGCGAGATATGAGGAGAAAGAGAGGTAGGGCTGCGCCAGGGAGAGGTGGAAACTCTTATGTGTGGCAACCCAAAACCTCAAGTATATATAGGGGAGAGGGAGGGGGTTGCACCCCCATTAGGGTTCCCACCCCAAGGGGTGCCGCTGCCCCAAAAACCCATCTACGGTGGCGGCCAAGGGGGGGAGAGGGGGAAACTTGCCCCCCAAGCAAGGTGGAGGAGCCCCCTCCCCAAACCCTAGGCGCCTTGGGAACTTGTGGGGGGGCGCACCAGCCCACCTGGGGCTGGTCCCCTCCCACACTTGGCCCATGCTACCCTCTGTGGCCGGTGGCCCCACTTGGTGGACCCCCGGGACCCTCCCGGTGGTCCCGGTACATTACCGATAGCACCCGAAACTTTTCTGGTGACCAAAACATGACTTCCCATATATAAATCTTTACCTCCGGACCATTCCGGAACTCCTCATGACGTCCGGGATCTCATCCAGGACTCCGAACAACATTCGACAACCACGTATATCTATTCCCTATAACCCTAGCGTCATCGAACCTTAAGTATGTAGACACTACGGATTCGGGAACCATGCAGACATGACCGAGACGTTCTCCGGTCAATAACCAACAGTGGGATCTGGATACCCATGTTGGCTCCCACATGTTCCACGATGATTTCATCGGACGAACCACGATGTCAAGTACTCAATCGATCCCGTATACAATTCCCTTTGTCTAGCGGTATTGTACTTGCCCGAGATTCAATCGTTGGTATGCCGATACCTTGTTCAATCTCGTAACTGGCAAGTCTCTTTACTCATTCCGTAACACATCATCCCGTGATCAACCCCTCACATTGTGCACATTATGATGATGTCCTACCGAGTGGGCCCAGAGATACCCCTTCGTTACACGGAGTGGAAAATCCCAGTCTCGATTCGTGCCAACCCAACAGACACCTTCGGAGATACCCGTAGTGCACCTTTATAGCCAGCCAGTTACATTGTGATGTTTGGTACACCCAAAGCATTCCTACGGTATGCGGGAGTTGCACAATCTCATGGTCTAAGGAAATGATACTTGACATTAGAAAAGCTTTAGCATACTAACTACACGATCTTTGTGCTAGGCTTAGGATTGGGTCTTGTCCATCACATCATTCTCCTAATGATGTGATCCCGTTATCAACGACATCCAATGTCCATGGTTAGGAAACCGTAACCATCTATTGATCAACGAGCTAGTCATCTAGAGGCTTACTAGGGACATGGTGTTGTCTATGTACCCACACATGTATCTGAGTTTCCTATCAATACAATTATAGCATGGATAATAAATGATTATCATGAACAAGGAAATATAATAATAATAACCAATTTATTATTGCCTCTAGGGCATATTTCCAACAATAACCAGCCTGATTATTTTGGTGGTCCTGAAAGCCGGAATTAGAGCCGCCACCTCCATAACCCGAGCCATGAAAACCGCCGCCTGAGCCGCCGCCCGGCCCATGATTGCTGTCAAACATGTTAGAATTTTGAAAGCCTGCATAATCATACAATCCTTCCACAGGTCAGTGGTCGGCTTCTCTCGAGTGCCATGCCTTGGACATGGCTCATTTAGCAACTGCTCAAGAGTGGGACCTGACCCGCCAGACCGAGGAGGCGGCCTCCCCTTTCGTCGTTGATTGTTACCCTACGCATTGCTGTTATTGCCCCCTTGACTCGCCGGGTTATGCTGCGGGCCCTTCGCGTTGCCGTTCTTCTTTTCCTTCCCTGTCTTCTCATTGTCAGACTTGGGATCCTTGGTACTATCAGAATCGGCATATTTGACTAGAGCTGCCATCAGCTGGCCCATGTCATTACAATTGCGCTTGAGCCACCCTAGCTTCTGTTTCAGAGGCTCAAAACGGTAATTTTTCTCCAACATTAAGACTGCTTAGCCAGCGTCCATTTTATCAGATGAATGTATGATGGCCTTGACGCGGTGCACCCAATGGGTCGTGGATTCACCCTCCGCTTGCTTGCAATTAGTCAAGTCCACAATCGACATGGGCTACTTGCATGTATCTTTAAAGTTCTGAACAAACCGGTCCATTAACTCTGCACATGAGCCAATGGAATTAGGTGGCAGCCCCTTCAACCAAGTACGGGCCATTACATCCAACATCATGGTGAAGTACTTGTCCATTGCAGCGTCACTGACTTCCATCAGTTCCATAGCCATCTCGTAGCTTTCGGTCCATGTCCCGGGTTGTAAGTCAGTCGTGTAATTAGGCACCTTTTGAGGTCCCTTGAAATCTTCTGGCAAACGCTCGTTACGCAGAGCTGGCACCAAACAAGGTACGCCCCCAGTCCTTGAGGTCACACCTGCCTCAATTGAAGTCGTCGGATAAACCGGAAGGGGCTGATAAGCCGCCTGCTGAGCGGCCATCTGAGCTGCCTGCTCAATTTGTCGATGCACTCTGTCCTGATCACGCAAGTTAAGAGTTCCATCACGTGTCGGGTCATGCCCACGCGGCTGATCACGGCGCTGGGAATTCCTTGAAACGGCCGGTGAGTCCATGTGCCTGTTATAACTCCGGAATGGACGTGGAGTTGAATGAATCCTGTCTCTACTGAAAGAACCCACCTCCTGCTGTGCTAAGGCCGTTCGAACAAGTTCTCTGACCCTTCGTGTTTCAACCGCCATCGGAGAGTCGCCATCGACTGGGAGAGCCACCAATCGCGCTGCCACAGCAATCATATTCTCCAGTGGATTAGAATAATGACTCGACAGTGTTCGTACATGCTGAGGCGGAGCAGTATTCAGACGTGGGGGTTCCATGACACGTAGCTGAACCAGTGTTCCTGCCCCAGGTGCTGTTGTCTGGTTTGCCTCCGGCGGTTTACTGGGCCCTGCAACAAGCGTGCGAAAAAGGTTTATAGGCTCATACACCGTAGGCAGACGGGATTGGTGCCTTCTCCTCATGACCTCATTAGACGCGTTCTGATCCATCGTGAGATGAAAAGCCTGCGTCTGAATCTGCTGAGCCTGAGCATCCAGAGCCACCCGTTCCGCGGTCATCCTAACGTCCTCTGCTGCCAGATCTTCTTTAGCTTGTGTTATCTCCTCACGTAGCTGCGCCACCTCCGCATCATGCTAAGCTTGATTCACCGGGTTAACCACGACTGTTAGCAGAGCCGTTAATTTATCCATCAGAGACATCAAAACATGAGCCGACGGGCGCACAGAGCCTTCTGCCCCGGCTGCTGTCACCGCTGCTGACCCGGAAGTCATTGCTACCGTAGTTGAAGAATTTAGCCCAGGCTGGGTACCAGCCATGAAGATCCCGACTCTGCTCAGTGGCTCAAAGGGGTCCGGAATACTGCTGCCATCGGAACAACCCCCAAGACTGCCATATTAAAGTTGATACAACGAATTTGTCTCACTCGTGGACGACTCACCATCAGAGTAGATGGCCATCTCACCGCCAAACACAGAACCTTCAGAAAATTCCCCTTCATGGATGCATCCCATGAAGGCATGCTTCACGGAGGGCTGAGCTCGGGCGGGTCTCGCACGCTGAGCCGTCTCGACTATGTCGGTGCAGATGTCCGGCTCAAGGCCCGGCTCGCCAATCTTGCCAATGAAGACGTGGATTCCGCCAAAGGAGACCCGGTACCCATACTCTATTGATCCGATGTTGGGGGCCCAACCTGCGTCGTCGATGTAGAGCTTGCCGTGATGACTCTTGGTCATCCAGCCCACAACGTATCCCTTGAGCCCTTCGAAGCTGCCCTTCAAGAACTCAAATCCACCATGTGCTGGCCCCACGGTGGGCGCCAACTGTTGTGGAAACGTCACGTCAAATGGCCTAGCAAAAGGACTTAGTCGTGGAGCCAGGTGGAATTGCTTATGTCTCGATTACCAGGGAACGAAATCCGCTTGACCTAGTTCTCGATCTGATGTTACTTGTCCTGAACTGCCGCCGGGTCGTCCCTTTATATACAGAGGTTGATGCCCAGTGGCTCGCAGAGTCCCGGCCGGCTCATAAACAGTTTCCGGCTCGGTAACTATCTAATCTTGCCTTACAATACAAGTTATACATATATGGCGGTTTATCTCTACGGGCCTTAAGTCGCCTTTGGGCCTTGGGACCTTCGCTGAACCGCCATCTTCAAATATCTTCGTGGGCTTCATATTGATAAATCGCCTTGGGTAAGCCCCGGCCCCTCCTGGGCTGGTCATACCTACTAGTTATATCCCCAACACCTGTAGAAAGTCTGGAAAGGATGCTTTGTCGATGCTGATTAAAGAGGACCATGACTTCATTGGCCAAGAACTGTTAACTGTTGATTTTGACCAGTTTTTCCAGTCCTACAATCAAAAGGACTTGACAAATCACTTGTGGCTTGCTACTATCTGTAAGTGCTACTTTCTATAATTAAGTCTCTCTATATATAGCTCAGCTCTTTCATTGCGTGTATATATAATTATCCTCACTATATTATGCAGATTGAAGATCGTCGAATGCAAAAAAGCACAAATCTATGACGTTGGGTTCATTAACCCAAATGTCATACATGAATACACGGTCAAAAAAAGCCGAAGAGACCAAGGACAACTTGCTCAGATCGTTGCTCAAAAATCAAACAAAAGATAAAATACTCTTTCCTTACAACTTCAGGTGAGTGTTACTGTCTTGTGCATATTCAGTTGCCCTTATTACTCGAGGTTATAGCCATGTAACTGATGAGTTGTGCATGCGTGCGCAGCTTCCACTTTATTATCCTAGTGATTAAGCTTGAGAAGGGAGAAGTAACCATCTTAGGATCGAGACGAAAAGACCCCGAGGACTAGCTATGCGGACATCACTGGAATGCTCCAGAAGTAAGTTCAATCCATCATTATAGCACCATATCGGCAACTTTGTTCATTTCCTGATATCAAGTAATTATTTTCTTTGTCTGGCAGAGTTCGGAAAAAGTTCACCGCAGTTTCTCCAGGACTGCCTACCGAGCTGACATTTAAACAACCTAAAGTAAGTAGTACTACCTACTTCCGCGCATCTCCCATTGATGGTATATAGTTTCATCAATAGCATTTAGCATGCTTGCTTATCAGTTTGATTGACCTCTATTTCTTGTAAAGTGCTTGTGGCAAGAACAAGGAAATAATTTCTGTGGATAGTACATTTTTGAGTTCATCTACAACAAGACGGCCAAGAGTAAGCGGGGCTACACTGAAAAATAATATCAAGTGCATAAGGAAAAATATTTAGAATTGTATTTTATTACCATCATTTGTGTTGAGTTTCATTCATACACATGTATTGACCCTCTTCTTCGATTTAGATCTGTTAGTTGCGCGATGAGCTCCTACCACATGATTGCATAAAAGCAATTCAAGGGGAATTGGCGGGATTCTTTCTTGAACACGTCATCAACAAAGCCGGAGAATATCATGTGGCACTTGACTTCAGACTTTAAGGATTGCAATAGATCTTATATTGTATATATGTAGCTAGTAGCGTTGGATAGATATACGAAAACTTGTTGTTCGACCAACCTCTCAGAGAAGGAGAGGTCGATATCACTTCTCTCTATATATGTTCATGACGATCTTCTGTACTTAATGGTTTCCTTCATTTGCTTACTAGCTTGCTAGCTAGCGTGTCAAGTCCTCTCTACACGTATAGTACGTAGCGTCGACCAAGCACGGAGATAAGAGAGGACACTTCTCTCTATTAGCTAGCGAACACAATATATGAAACCCCTAAATTCACCCTACAAAACCCCCCAAACCCCGCCCCCCCCTCAGAAAAAAAACAAAAGCCACAACCCCTGAACTGCTGACGCGTGGAAGTCTTTTGGTATCGGTTGGTGGCACCAACCGGGACAAAAGGTCCTCCTGCCTGGGCAAGCGGCAGCTGCTACGTGGAGCCCCATCTGTCCCGGTTCCTGGGCGAACCGGGACTAAAGGTATAGGACTTTAGTACCGACCCTTTAGTCCCGGTTCTGCAACCGGGACAAATGGGCCTCACGAACCGGGATGAATGGGGCTTTTCCTACTAGTGATATGATGAACCAATGTCAAGTTTCGAACATCTCATAGCTCATTTGTATGCTATTTTGAATCAAAGACCATTTTTCCCTTTTTAATGGCCAAGAAATCAACAAATGCTTTAAATGTAGGAAACCAACTCAAAAAGTGGCCAAATTTGAGCATGGCGGTTTGAATGGTTTGTATTAGACACAGAAAAAGTTTGAGGGGAAACGATGTTATGAAATTGAGTTTTATGTGGAAGTCTAATGTTTTTGTTTGATACCATGATACTTCACAGACAATTAAATTGTTGTGTTTTGTAAGAAGACTGAATTAGTGGCATTGGTGTTACCCTTAAAGAAGAAATAAAATGAAACAAAAGTTGAACAAAATAACGATAAAATTTCCAGCCAATTTACATAGGAATTGCACTTTGTTATAATTTGCAAGAATAGATATATAATGGTCATTTTTTTTTGCAAAAAACAAAGTTTTCTAAAGAAGACTAAATTAGTGGCATTGGTATCTGATCCATGGCATCTCTACTTTTCAAATCAAAATAATGAAGTTTTGTATGAAATAGTTAATTATTAGCGAAGGAATTAGCCATCACAACGTGAAAGAATGAGTATATAATTGGGAAAGTTTTCATGAACAAGCTTCCTAAGAAAGAATTAGTGCAATTTACATTAGCCTTGAAAAAATGAAAATAAATATAAAAACTAAAAATGAGGCTTTCTATGGAAAAACCAATTAGTAGCATCGATATTATCCTTAGAAGAAAGGAAAAAAATATTGACTAAATTTGCACATGGTTTGCACAAAAATTGTGATTTTCTATAATATGCAAAAATAAGCATATGTTTCACAAAAAACAAATCATAGGAAGGAATGAATTAGAGACAACTATATTACCCCTGAAGAACAATGAGAATGAAATAAAGACTTGAACAAAATCAAAATAATGAAGTTTTTGAAGAAAAGAATAAATTATTGGCATTGATATTACCCTTTAGGAAGAACTAAAATTAAAAAATTAAACCAAACAACGTAAAAATTTGAACGCAATATTCACAAAAAAAATGTGCTCTTTCAAAATATGCAAGAGTAAACATATAATGGTAAAAAATGCAAAAATAATTCCTAAGAAAGAGTGAATTAATGGCGTTGATTTTACCCTCGAAGAAGAAATGAAATGAAATATTAACTATATATTTTTGAAATAAGACCAATGAATTAGTAACAATAGCATGATCCTTTAAAGAAGACAAATTAAAAAAATTAGAAAACATACACACAACATCGCTCCAATATTGCACTTTTTGTAGTATGCAAACAATAGTAATATAATTATGTAGTTATCACACATATTGCATAGTATTTATGTGTAATTGTGTATACATTTACACTCACCCAACATTTCAACATATCCACAAAAGAAAAGTAAAAATCAATTTTTAGGCTAAATAAAAACTAACTTTTTGTTAGGGTAAAGGCCTTTTTTTTGCTCAAAGTCCACAGAGTGTGGGATAAAACTTGGTCATGTGGCTGGTCCAAACACATGATGCCCCGGAAGTAAAGACAAAGCAAATTTAGCTAATTTATGAGCTTCGATATTAACCTCACGTCTCTCAAATGAAAAGTTACAAGTAAGTGGTGGCGATCCCGATTTTATCTCTCTGATGATGACTCCGCAGCGCCCCTGGTTACCTTTAGCAATGTCTTCGGCCACCTGTTTGTAGTCAGACGCCACAATAAGCTGCTGTTGATTAAGATCCTCCACCAAGGCAATGGCCTCCCAGCAGGCTATCGCTTCCAGTGTAGCTGCGTCCCAAACTCCTGCGATGACTATGGCTGAGCTTCCCATAAAAATGCCTTGGCTGTCTCTGCATATGGCTTCCGCCGAGCCTCCTCTTTGTGATCTAACAAAGGAAGAGAGAGGAGGGCTTGATCGCACAGTTAATGGGCTTCGGCCCTGATGCAAATGGACTAGGAAAAATATAGGTACTGTCCAGAAAAAAAAAGCCCACCACAGGCCAGGAAAAAACACAGCACCAAACTCAGAGAAAAAAAAATTGAACGACCAAGAAATGGGCTGAACCCAATATACAATTCAGGAGACTTACAAGTAGCTAAAGTGATATTCATAACCATATAGTGCAGATCACTCTTACAGGACTTGACCACTGTCACACCACATGTTCTTCACATCTCTTACACGTACGTATATATAGGTGATATGTGGATATGGAAATATAAAAGATTGCATTGCATGCACTTTATTGAATATATATGCCATGTGTTTTTTATTCCTTCTTTCTAATTACCTAGGTAGCGGCATGCAGCAGCATCGTCTCCACAGTGAACCCCGGTCCAAATCCCATCATCACCCCCCAGCCTTCATCATGGCCAGCTCCCTCTCCTTCAGGATCTTCTCTTTGGCGCCTGACCTCATCGAGCACGAAGATCACCGTGGCGCCCAGCATGTTTCCGTACTCTCTCACCACGGTTCTGCTCGCCGCCAGCTTCCCAGGAGCAAGCCGGAGTGCCCTCACGATGTGGTCCAACATCGCACTGCTGCCGGGATGCACGGCCCAGAAGAGGCTGTTCCATTCGACCACACCTTCGATGCCGGCTAGGCGGTCGCCAAACGCATCCAACAAGCACTGCTCAACGATGCCCGCCGCCAGTCTTGGCAGTCCGGTGGCAATGGTCCCGCCGATGCCACCGCTGCTGAGCTGCATGGTGAGCATGTGCTCGGTGTCTGGTATCATGTACTGGGAGGCTGACACCATCTCAAACAGCGGGCGCTCGTGGACGTAGGGTTCAGCACCCACGATGACGGCACCTGCACCGTCACCGAAGAGTCCCTGGGGGATGAGGGTGTCCAAGGAGTCCGCCTCGTCGGGCCCGCGGAAGGCGGTGATAGTGAGCTCGACGCAGGCCACGAGGACGCGCGCGCCGCGGTTGTTCTCGGCGAGGTCTTTGGCTAGGCGTAGGGCGGCGCATCCGGAAGCGCAGCCGTTGAGCTGGAGCATAGTGCGCATGACATCATGGCGGAGGCCGAGGAGTGTGACCAAGCGGACGTCGGCGCCCGGCGCATGCGACCCCGCGTTGGTGCTGACGACGAGATGGGTGATGTCGTTCGCCGGACGGCCCCACTCGGCGATGGCGTTCGCGGCAGCCGACGCAGCGAGCTCGGGGGAGGCGGTAGCCACGACATCCAGCCGGGAGTCGAGGGACAAGTCCGGGTGCGTGGCGAGCAGTTTGTCCGTGTGGTGGAAGAAACGCCTGTTGATGCCCGTCATCCCGCATAGTTTGGCGAAGGTGCGCTTGAGGTCGGTGAGGTGGTCGCTCTTGGTGACGCTGAAGTAGTAGTCGGGGTAGTCTTCCTGAGGCACGCAGTGGGGCGGGTTCGCCGTGCCGATGGCGAGCACCGCCGCCGGCCCGTCCGCACGCTGAGCAACACGGATCTCGCTCAAGGTAGTGGCTGGGATGCTGCTGTTGCTTGCCATGGTCGCCTTCCTGCATGCACGCAATATTAAAGAGTCAGTTTCCTTGAAAAGCGATCGATCTTAGGTTTTAAAACACCATTACCTTCTACTCCTATCCTACTCGATAGATAGCTGAACACAAGTGCCTAAATTGGATAAAGCAGAGACGATCGAGAGAGGTATGTATTGAGCGAGCTACCTACTCCACCTTACAAAGAACAAAGCAAACAAGGCGAGAGGCTGATCAAATGATTAATGTGCGTTGGGAGATGGGAGGAGGCGGCAAGTATTTAAGGACGTGCCGAGCAGGGCTCATGCCCCATGCAGAAGGGCGAGATACGGGGGGTAGGCCGTGTGGCGGTGACGCAAGCACATGCGTGGCAAGTGACCGGCGGCACGCTATGTGCTATGTGCATGCAGATCAACGGAGGAATAATCAACGAAGCTGTCCCCTTCACGTACCACGATCAATCAATCCGGCGGCCTTCGCATGTTTTTCGTGCATGCATGCATGGAACAATCCTGCATGGGACCACATATATGTGTCGCGCGCAACGAGTTAGGAAAAACTTCTTCCAGAACAGCGGAGGAACAATCAACGAAGCTGTCCCCTCCACGATAAATCAATCCAACGGCCCTACGTATGTGAAGATTTTTCTTTTGTCATGGTAATACGTGTCTCATTTATATCATAAGGATTATAGTACAAGCCACGTACATAGCGACCTGATAAAACTGAAAAAACAGCAGAACGCTAGCCTTTGCACACAGGAACACCAGCCAATAAGTAAAATTACAAACAAGACTAAAGAATCCTCTAAGCTTGGCACCAACGCCCGTCACCTGCCTCAGGCACCACCATAGTAGCCACCAAAGGAGAAAATGACGGGTCGCCTCCACACCCAAGCTCGACACGGCTCCGTCGCTAATATGCAGCTTTGTGGACCTCCAAGGTGGCTCGCCAATAATGGTGAAGCCATTGCTGTTGAACGAATCAGACCGGGGCAACACCCCGGACACGACATCGAACTCCAGATCTCGCACCCCCGCCCAACTAAGAAGTTGGAGGAGGAAACCATACCTGCCTGCCACGAACCACGAAACCAGATCCACCATCTTCCAGATGCCGTCGATGCAGACCACAATCTGCATCCGCTCCTGGACTACCTCCCAAGCTCCACGCCGGCGCTAGAGCAAACGCCGTCGCAACGGCGGAGCCCGAGGACACAAGTCCATGACGAGGATGCCGCCGCTGCCGCACCATCTTTCCTTGAACAATTTGGTTTCCAAATCCACCCGAAAAGCGAATCGCCACGCTGGGAAAGGATCTGAAGATTTATTAGTCGGCGCCGCCATCACCACCGCCGAAGCCATGACGATGAACAACCCAAAATCCTAAAAAACTAATGCCTAAAACAATCCACAGCATGGATGCGTCGACCCACCTCACCACCGACGACCGAGGTCGTCAGCGGAGGGGAGCCGCCGGAGGACGGCGGCGGAGAAAGGCGCCTTGGCGGTAGGAGGCGAGATCGCCTTTCTTTCTTCTTAAGAAGAAAGCTGTACCCAGCGATATTACGTGTGTCAAGATTCAACAATCCTTGGTGTGTCATAGTACGAATTTGTCCTTGCGTATGGCTAGATTCAACAAACAATAATGGTCTGTGTACTTGCTCAGATGTGCATGCTATACATATGTGAGCCAACCGAGTGTGTACACAGCTAGTCCGTGCTGGTAGGCGCTACGTACATACGCGCACGACGTAACAAAGCCAGCATGAAATGCATGTGGACTTGCATCTAGAAGTGCCAACAGAACGCTGCCAACATACGGGCCTTGTCACAATGTACTGACAGATAATTACGATTTGTCACAAGGTATTCATAAAGCATCTATTTTGAAAGACAGGCTATTAATCTATCAACATTATTTTCTGTTTATCCATCTGTACTTACATATTTATATAGTAAGTGTACCCTTAATACACCGACGCGAGCTTCTTGAAATTTGTTCTACGTTATTTAATAATTCTTTTGAGAGTTCACTTCTTCGCTTGTTAAAGAAGATGAATAACTTGCCCACATTTTGTGGAAAGAAACAACCTATACTTAATAGTATGCTTTTTAGACTTGTCGCTTGGACTATAAACTATTAACTGTGTGATAATTTCAGCTCAATTTCGTGGGGATGATTCTCGATGTGTGGTCGGTGGCGCCTGGATGACTAGGTGGATGAACCAGATCCGATGAGGGGAAGTGAGAGCCGTGTATGCAAATGCCTTGTTGCCGGCGATGGCAAGAGCTAGCGGCTGCGATGTACGTTGACGTACTTAGAGTCTCGAAAGCATCGTTATGATGTTGTGCTCCTCTACTCTTCCCATGCTTTGGGTTCCTTGTGAAACCTTCGATCCTTGTTTTCAACGGGCCGGATGATGACGAAAGGCGGGGACGGTGTGTGTATCAACGGCTAGGTGGATGCGTGAAAGTTGGGGTCATTTAAAGGTCGTGGTAAATTTGTAGCGGCGGCAGTGGCGGAGCTATGTTGTAAGCTACAGGGGCCATGGCCCCCCAGCTTTTGTAAAATATGTGAAGGAATTTTTTTTTATGGAGAGAAAGATTAAGAAAAGTAGAGTTCTTTGCC
>NC_057803.1:710536005-710567112 GCF_018294505.1 Triticum aestivum
AAATGTTCACATTTATGTTTGGCCGCCCCAAAAGAAGTTGCCTAGCTCCGCCAGTGAGCGGCAGAGTCAGAGCTATGTGACGGCGAGGATTAGATGGCAACGATGCCAAGCGACTGGTGGCCTAGCTTAGTGTTCCTACATGACGCAGGCTTGCATAGTCCCCCATCCTAGTTCATCATCGGATTTGTCATATCGTGCACCTCGCGGCCTTTGCCGTGTGGGCGTTGTCGGCATCAAATTCAGAGTCGGTTGATGATGATGATGCCAACACACAGCCGCGACGAAGTTTTATATCATTTGATCCATCATGAAAAGCAGTTGATGATCGAAAGGGAGAAGGTTCCGTCAACAAATATACTTTAGTGCTCGCTCTCCCTCTCGCGTCACCCCCCTCGCGGGCGACACGGGGGGCCAGCCTCCTCCGCTGCCAGCGACCCTCCCCACGCCCAGTCCTCCCCTCCGCCGCCGCAGGTAGTCGGCGCCGGGCAAAGCCCGTGCGTGCGACGCGGTGGCGGAGGGTCTCTCCCCTCTCCCCCGGATCCATGGGTGGCACGGACACCCAGATCCGTGCAGGTGCGGCCCCCACTTCGGCCCACGGCGGCGCAGTGTCCCAGCGGCGGCGGCTATGGTGGTGCCGTTGGGAATCGGCCGGATGCACAGGGGGCGGCGGTGGCCGGGGCGGCGGCCCCATGTCTGGGTGGCGGCGCGCCTGTTGGTCCGACGGGTCCGGCTCATCCCGGATCTGGTGACCATCGGACGGCGCGGGGGGTGGCGACGGCCCGGCGTGGCCGGCGGCTCGCTGGCCTGCCGGAGATCCAGGAGTATCATCGTCTCCGACTCGATCTCCTCCGGTGCTTATTATGGCCGGCGGCTCGCGGGGGGTGCACAAGAAGTTGGATGGAGTTCTTCGAACAGATCTGGCTGAAAACATGCTCTTGGCTAGATGCCAAAGCCGGAGATGGCGGCGTTCACGACGCCGTTCCCTTCTTGAAGGCATAGTAGTGGAGAAGTTGTAGACTACTATCTGCTACCTCCAAGGGAAACCCTAGATCGACAGATCAGAAGACGGCGGCGCGTTTGTGTCGTTTCCCCCTTGGGGGCGTCTTTCTTGGAGGTGTACGGCTCGAGGGACCAGTGGACGACCTCTTTGGTGGAGCGGTGCTTCATCATACACATGGATGATGACAGATCTCGATGGCATGGCGCCCTGGAGATTAGGAGTCTGATGCGCGATGATGGACTCGCGCAGGAGGTCGACTCTGTCTGGTGTCGTGGTGGCGTCGTCGGCAGCTAGACCGGGCAAGGTCGATGCAGCAGTACAACTCTAAAGATGGATTGGTGGCAAGTGGCTGCGGCTGCCTCATACCCGGCATGCGTCCTGGTTGAGGAGCACGCCGGACTGGTGGGCGCCCATACCCGGCAGGCGTCCTGGTTGAGACCTCAGTTCTTAGATGTTAGGTCTGGCTGCGATGTGTGTTTGGTATTAGGCCCAGGCTATCAGCGCCCTTCATCAATTGGATAGGTGTAGCGACAGTTGTTGCTTAGACGGTGGCTTTAGTCTTACTGTTGTATGACTTTGTAAGGTCTTATGAGAATAATTAATAAGTGGTCGTATGCATCGTCCATATGCAGAGGCCGGGGGTCCTCCTCCTTTTCTAAGAAAAAAAAAGCAGTTTCATAATATCTGTTAGGTATTGTAGATGTTGTTATTTTATTCTATAATTTTGGTCAAACATTCACATGGTTAACTTGCACGGAAAACAATAAACCTTATATTCTGGAATTGAGGGAGTATATAAGACAACCTATATATTTGTATCTAATGGTCCATATTTTAACTTGGTCGCGAGTACAATATGCTCCTAACTGATATTATTAATTACTCCCTCCGTTCGGAAATACTTGTCATTGAAAGGGACGTGCCGATGAAGGGACCCGGGATGCAGCGGCACAACTCAAAACAAGAGTTCCAAAGTGAAGCAGCTCAACTGCGCCATGCATGCAAACAAGACTTCTCCAGCGAATGAGAAGGAGGGACGTGACATCTCGGTGGACATGTACCCCTTCATACGCAAGTACAAGGACGGCAGCATCGAGCGTTTCCTGCGCAGCCCATTCGTGCTGGCGTCGTCGGATCAGGGCGGCAACCGCGGGGTGGCGACGAGGGACGTCGTTGTCGACAAGGCCACCGGCGTGTCTGTGCGCCTATTCCTCCCGTCCCGTGCCGCCGAGACCGCAGGCAGGAATGGGCTACCTGTCGTCCTCTACGTCCATGGCGGCTCGTTCTGCACGGAGAGCGCTTTCGGCCGGACGTACCACCGGTACGCGACCTCCCTCGCCGCCAGCGCCGGAGTCCTCGTCGTGTCAGTGGAGTACCGTCTAGCTCCGGAGTTCCCCATACCCGCGGCCTACGACGACGCATGGGCCGCGCTCCAGTGGGCTTCGTGGCTGGCCAGCTATGCCGACCCTGCGCGCACGTTCCTGGCCGGCGACAGCGCCGGCGGCAACATTGTTTACCACACGGCAGTCCGCGCCAGCCACGAAGTCAACGACGAGATGATGGACATTGCGGGGCTGATCATGGTACACCCTTACTTCTGGGGAGCCAAGCGGCTGCCCTCGGAGCTCGCGTGGGCGGACGACAGCGAGGGCGCCGCGGCGGTGTTCCCGCCGTACGGGGTGGACCGGCTGTGGCCGTTCGTCACGGCCGGCCTGGCCGGCAACGACGACCACCGGATCGACCCTCCAGCCTCAGAGATCAAATCGCTGGCCTGCCGCCGCGTGCTCATGGCCGTAGCCGGGAAGGACACTCTGCGGGAGCGCGGCCTCGACCTGGCGGCCCGTATGCGTGATCACGACGCACCATGGCCTTGGATGATGCAGGGGCACCGCGAGGTGACGGTAGTGGAGTCGGAGGGCGAGGACCACGGCTTCCACCTCTACAGTCCTCTGAGAGCCACAAGCAAGAGGCTCATGGGGAGCATCGTGGAGTTCATAAACCAGCGGCCCAACTCGTCGCTTGCTAATCGTATGGTGCTTGGCGTGCCCACGACGCCGTTCAAGGACGTGTTTGGGTATGGCATGGCCATGAAGTCCTGGGGCACACGGTCCAGTATGCCACGTAACGGTGCTGCGGTTCCGTGGACTCGTGTGATCAACATTTTTTTCTAGATGACGGCCGGCCTGATAGCGCACACATAAATTAATGTCTCATTCAGACTCTCTTCAGAAGGTCTGTGCCAAGGGTATGCCCTTCTCCTATAGTCCTACGTATACTACCCTAAATAAAACAGAAAGAGTCTCCTATTAATTATAACTTATAAGTCATGTGTAATGTATGCCCATTAATTACCGAACATGGAATTATACGTAAGTTGTGTGGTTTATCTTATTATATTATTCATAAACAGGTGTCATGCAAATAAATGTATATCGCATGCCTTCCCTTAAAAAAGTATTGTATACCTTATCATGTCGAACTCTTATTTTGTATTGAATGTTATTGTACATGTAATATTGGATTCTCAAGGCGTTGCATGTTCACGGTGCTTATTATGTCCTTTTTTTTCTTGCACTAGCAAGTGTGCCCGTGCGTTGCAACGGGTTAACAACAAAAGAGTCATAAAATTTATAGCCCCACAATAGAACAATTCAAATTCAGGGAAATCCAACCTACCATCAATTTTACAGATAAGTAATTAAGAACAACTCACTCAAGAAAGCAAAGATCAATAAAGATACAATTTGTGACCCCAAGGGAAAACAAATTGATTGGCGAAAGAAATAGATCAGGGATTTTTATTGATGTATGTTGTCAATCCACTAATGGGGCTCCCAGTATATTGATAATACCATTTTAATCTGTGATCTGGAGAGCATATTCCTCTTTGAATTATGCATGAACTCAAAAAGCATGTGTTTTTCTCCTCTTGGGGATCACGATCTCCAGAGTACTTCTGGAAGACATACAGAAGCGGCGGTGGCGACTCCCCCTGACGTGCGAGCGGCAATGAGCAGTGGGTCACGGGGCGTTGGAATGGAAGACCTGGACAACTTCTTTGGTCAGCTTGACCTAGAAGATGAGGTGTTCGATGACCTAGTAATCAATGAAGTGGTCCCGGAGATCAATGAGCGTGTCCGCTGGATGGCTCTTGCCCGTGTTCATACGGACGAGTCCTTCAACCACTCGGCATTCTTCAAGGACATGAGGGCGGCGTGGAACGCGGCACAACCGGTGAGGTTCAGGCCAGTCGGGGCCAATTTGTTCATTGTGCAAGCATCTTGTTTGGGCAATTGGGAAAGAATCATGCATCAAGGCCCTTGGTTATTCAGATTCTGGGCAGTGTTTCTCCATCCTTATGATGGTTTGAGCAGAGCCGAGGACACACAGATTGTACACATGCCAATCTGGCTACAGATCCATCAGCTCCCGGATGGTTATTGCAACAAGGATATTGTTGAGAAACTAATCCGCAAGGCTGGGGAAATCATGGTGCTCAGACTTGTCGGGAATTCTCGGGGTGATTACATAAGAGTCCGAGTTACACATGATGTGAGGGAGCCCCTTACAAACCATGTGAGTATTGTTAAAGGCAGGGAGAGGCAAGTGTTTGCAGTTAGATATGAGAAGCTCGCTCGCTTCTGTAAGTTTTGTGGTAAAATAGGGCATGATTTCAAGGAGTGTGGAACTGCTGTTTACACTGCAAAGGAACTGAAATTTGGGGAATGGTTGTATGCGGATCCACCAAACATGAACAGGTCTGAGTTTCAGGGGGGTGGCCGCACTATTGCTGCTGTTGCGTCTGGAAATCATGGAGGTGAGGGTCTGACAAATACTACTTCCACACCTATCAAGAGCCTATCTACAAGGGGGGTGACTGAAAAAGATACCCTGGGGAAGGCAAGTGATAATATGGAGGAGGACAATGGATTAAGGAAACACATTCTGGTTGAGGGTGGTGATGCGACTGATCCGCAGGTTAATCCACTTCAGTTGTTGGCGATTACTTATGGCAACGGGGAGGATGGTCAGATGACGTCCCTTACTTCTAGTACCGACAGCGAACGTGCACGAACTGAAGCTAGCTCGGTAGATGGTCTAAGAAATTCGGCAGGCTCCCGTGTGGAGCTGCGCCGGGAACAATGAATTCACTAATCTGGAACTACCGGGGGGCGGGGAAACGCCAGACAGTTCGTGAGGTGTTGGCCCTCTCAAAAGCCAATATCGCCAAGCTTTTCTTCCTTTGTGAGACAAGACAAGCAGCTGATAAGATGGAGAAGTTAAGATGGAGGCTCGGTTTGAAGGGTTTTTATGGTTTGAACAGCTCTGGTTTGAGTGGTGGACTTGCATTGTATTGGGATGAGTCTTTGATAGTTACCGTGTTGGATTCGTGTCAACGGTATATTGATGTTTCTGTGGAAGATAGAGGTGGAGATAAAAAGTGGCAGATGACATTTGTGTATGGCGAGCGAAGAGTTGAGAATAGATACAAAATGTGGTATCATCTAACAAGGCTGAGAGGGGTCTCGCAAGAACCATGGCCTGTTTGTGGCGACTTTAATGAAACTTTGTGGCAGCATGAACATATGTCGAGAACATTGCGGTCAGAATCTCAGATGGAAGCTTTCAGGGACTTCCTATTATTATGCGAGTTGGAAGACCTTGGTTTCTCAGGGGTCCCTTTACATACGACAATGGCGAACTTGGTAATAACAATGTATGTGTGCGGTTGAATCGAGTGTGTGCTGACGAAGTGCGGCGTGAGCTATTCCCAGCATCGAGAGTGGTTCACTTAGCAACTTCTTGCTAAGACCACCGTCACATCATCCTTGAATTAGTCCCTACTGATGGTCAAAGAAGAAGAGGTGCACAACGTTATGAAATCATGTGATGAAGAGATCCCACACTACAAGAGGTCATAGCTAGTACGTGGGAAAGAAATACGCCCACTGGCAATTTGGGTGCTGTGGCTAGCTCCCTGAAGGTACTTATGAGGAATCTCAAAGATTGGAGTAGTAAAAAAATTGGCCATGTGTTACGTCATATAGAAAGACTGCGCTCTGACTTAGCTGGTCTTCAACAAGGGAGTGCAGATAGACAGATTATAGGGCAGATGATGTACGAGCTTGACGAGCTTTTATATCATGAAGAGATACTTTGCCTGCAACGGTCGAGGATTACTCGGTTAAAAGAGGGGGAAAGGAATACCCAATATCTACACCAACGAGCTGTCTGGCGAGCAAGACGTAATTATATTCAGTGGCTGCGTAAACTCGACGACACTTGGTGTATTGCACCCTCGGAGATGGAATTAATGATGCGCTCATACTTCCAGGAGGTATACACGAAAGACCCAATGCTTTATCCTGTCGACGTCATCGAATGCATTGAAGAGAAGTTGACGGAGATGAACAATGTGTTATATGCCCCCTTCTTTGAGAAGGAGATTTCAGACACACTTTTTCAGATAGGGCCACCTAAGGCCCCGGGGACAGATCGATTTCCAGCATGATTTTATCAGCGTGACTGGGCGGTTTTAGAACAAGAGATTGTGGTGGCAGTATTGCAGTTCTTTGCTACTGGAGAGATGACTAATGGTGTTAACGACACGGCTATCATATTGATCCCTAAAGTTCAATTCCCCAAAGAACTAAAGGATTTTAGACCGATTAGTCTGTGTAATGTGATTTATAAGATTGTGTCAAAATGTTTGGTTAATCGACTACGCCCATTACAGAGAATTCTACCATAGCATTTGAATGCTTGGATTTCATCCAGTCGGTTGGAGCCAATTCACCGGCTTGTTGTGCTTACAAACTTGACCTATCAAAAGAGTACGACCGAGTGGACTGGGCTTTCCTTGAGAAGACTCTACGTAAATGGGGTTTCTCACAGCAGTGGATTTCTTGGACTATGGTATGTGTAACGTCGGTAAAGTAATCAGTGAAGCTGAATGGAAAACTATTGGAGTCCTTCATCCCCTCACGCAGCCTCCGACAAGGTGATCCGTTTTCTCCATTTCTTTTCCTCTTTGTTGCTGATGGTTTGTCTCTGTTGGTCAACAAGGCTATTTCGGAGGAGGGGTTGGAAGGAGTGAAATTTTGTCGGTGGGCACCTATGATATCTCACATGTTATTTGTGGATGATTCATTGTTGTTCTTTCACGCCACCGAGCAGCAAGAAACTATTTTAAAATGTTTGTTGAGGACTTATTGACGAGCTACGAGTCAATTCATAAACCCTTCAAAGTGTTCCATCCTTTTCTCTAGTATTTGAAGTGAGGTGGGTGTCTGTGGAGGTTAAACATATTATGGACATAACAAGTGAAGCTTTCGAACCCAAATACCTAGGGTTACTAGTTCCAGAAGGGAGAATGCATATGGGTAGGTTTGAAACTACTCAAGAAAGAGTAAAGAAGAGACTAGTTGATTGGAGTGAGTAATTTATGTCCTCTGGTAAAGAGGAAATATTAATTAAATCGGTGGCACATGCAATACCGGCTTACATTATGAGTGTTTTCCGCTTACCTGCATCGGTTTGTGATGATCTAACAAAATTGATGAGACAATATTGATGAGGAGTTGAAAGAGGTAAAAGGAAGATGGCTTGGCTGAGGTGGGACAAACTAAGGCTGCCTAAGAGTAAGGGTGGCATGGGCTTCAGAGACATGCGTGCGTTTAACCAAGCTATGCTAGCAAAGCATACTTGGATATTATTAGAGTTCCCTGATAGTCTTTTGCTCGACTATTAATTAAAAGCTAGGTACTATCCTCCCGGCAGTCTATTGGATACAGTTTTTACTGGAAATTCGTCTATGGTTTGGAAAGGTATTGTCCATGGACTAGAGCTGTTGAAGAGGGGAACTATATGGAGAATTGGGGATGGTAATTCGGTGACAACATGGAGAGATCCATGGATCCCTCGACGGTATGACTTTCGTCCTATTACCCCTGAGAGGAACTGCCAGTTTAACCGAGTGTTGGATTTCTTGGGCACCAATGGAGCCTGGATTGTGGATCGGATCCACGAACACTTTTGGCCGATGGATGTTGTAGAAATGCTGAAAATTCGTACTTCTCCAAGAAACATGCAGGACTTCATTGGCTGGTATCCCGAGCCTCGTGGTAATTTTACGGTCAAGTCGGCGTACAAGCTAGCTACTGATTGTCATGACGATATTCACGCTGCGGGTGCTAGTAGCAGTAGACCGGATGGCAATCGGACAATATGGAATTCTATTTGGAAATCTCAGGTCCCGCAAATCCTATCAAATTGCCCAGTACACAATAGGGACATGGTGATTATGATCATTTGGCGAATACGGCAGCTGCGTAATGATATTACTCATGGAAAGGGTGAGACCCCGGTTCAAGCTACTGTTATTACTTGGATAGCTATTACAAGTCGCTTCATTTGGCAAGAAAATTAGTATGGAAGAGATAATAAAAGGTAATATGCCAATCTTGGAGGATGGACGTGGTGTGAGCAGAAAATGTGCATGAACCCCTGTTCCATGGCCTCGTGCACCAACAGGCTAGGTAGCCCTATCTGTTGATGGTTCTTTTTCAAGCCATGATGGACGTGCTTCTGCTGGAATGGTACTGCAGAACAGGGATGAGACTATGATCTTTGCGGCATATAGATACATTTTTCATTGCAATGACGCCTTTGAAGCGAAAATTCATGCAATTATGCAAGGTATGGCTTTGGCCATTCAACATTCAGACATGCCGGTCATCGTCCAATCGGATTCTTCGAATGCATTGGCAACCCTCGAGGACGCCACACATTCCAGATCAGCCGTCATATTGACGTTGAGATTAAAGCTCACATGGTTGCTAGGGAGTTTGTTCCTTGTAAAATTGATCGAGAGCAGAATAGGGCAGCACATCTTTTGGCACACTATAGTCGTACCGAGTATTGTACTGCGGTATGGTTGAACTCAAGACCTCTATGTTGTGAGGAGCAGCTGTCTCGAGATTGTATCCCTATCTTGTGGAATAAAACTCCCTTTTACCCCGCCAAAAAAAGCACGTGTAATTACTTTACTATGTGCATATCGAGCATCATGTGTTATTAGCCTACCGAGGTGAATTGTAGCATCACATATGAAATGGCATGACGATGCATTTGCATTGTGCTCCTCTCACATTTAATTAGCCAGGGCCATTGATTTGATCGGTTCTGTCTTCTCCCATCGCCTCATATGCAGCCAGCGGCCATCGCTTCCCTTGTCGTTTGCATTTGCTTTGACCGTGCACATCCCAACTCCTCTTTTCTCTATGGTATTAAATCCATTAAGCGTTACGCGTGAAGGGCGGCCAACCAGCTATGCCACGTGGCGCAAGCTGGTTGGCCGCGATGAGAAATCTTTTAGAAAAAAAATTAAATGAATGTGAGGATTATTTTTAACTGTATTTCTTTCTTCTAGATGGAGGTGAGGACCTTTGGTATTTTTTAATGGATGGTCATACAAAGTGACTCTCACTGGTACGTTGTGGTGGTAATTTTTTATTTTTTATTTTTTACTTATTTTTTTAGATGAAGGTGACGAATTTTATTTCTCGATTTTTTTTTTCTAAGATGTTTTTTAGACGGAGGCGCTCGCTCGTGAATTAGACTCTCCAACAACGCCTTACCTCGCAGGAGGTAATAGTAATATTAGCCTAGTTATGGAGTAGTACCTACTCAATATGTTGAGGTGCTCGATTTCCGAATGAAGCGTAAAAAGTCAAAAATTACTTTTGAACAAAAATAGGATGAGAGACACTGATGGACACGCCGAGCCCCACCGATTTGCATTCATGGGGAGGAGATTACCTATGGGACGACTTGACCAACAACGTCTAACGTGTGGAGCCAAGACCGCGCGTTCCAAATGTGAGTGCCAAAGATTCTTCTCACAGTCACATGTAGCACTGCCGGTCTTTGTTATAGTTGGTAACTAGGTACGTCGTATGAATTTATTACCAAACACTAGATGAGAAAGTTCTGTTTGTTGAATCATGCTATACGTAAGGATAAATTCAGACACACCATGGATTGTTTGTTGAATCTTGTCATACATAGGGACGAGAAATATGCGTCTGATTGACTGGGCGAGGGCCGCTGGATTGATTGATCATGGTACGTAGAGGGGACAGCTTCCTTGTTTTTTTGAGGGAAACGCAATCATGTCTTATTTTGTTGAAAAATAACAAATGTTTACATCGTTCATGAGTGCGCTAAGAATAAAATCAGGGGGGTTATTGACCCAAGTACAACAAGAATTATTTTCAAAACTATACTTAGCTATCTTGTGAGCGCACTGATTAGCTTCTCGCAAGCAATGAAAGAAATTGACATTCCCAATTGTGGCTATTAGATCCATGCAGTCAGCAAAAATAGGGGCTCCTCCGCTCCACCATGTGCTTCTCGTGCATGCACTGATAACACCTGTGGAATCAGATTCCGCAATAACCATACTGTACTCGAGTTTTGCTGCCAGCGTGAGGCCCTGCTTCGTAGCCAGTGCTTCAACTGTAGATGCATTGGCCGCATCTATTTATACTAGCTGAATGCCCGTGCGTTGCTACGGGTCTTAAAAATGTATACACTGAGGGTCTTAAAAATGTATACACTGGTCATTGTTCTAATTCAGAAGTGTACGTCAAACATGATGGGTATTCATCCATATAACGGGAACTTCCAATTCTTTCTCCCACTTCTTTCTCTATCATGTCTTTTTTAACGTGAAATAGTAGGGGAGACCCCTAATGTATATTTTACAAAATTATAAGTGTGTCCTTAACTCCCTATGGCATCATCTCTTTCAGTACCTTCCCTGCATCTAGAAAAAGCGGTTTTCTTGCTGTCGTTCCTCCTTCCACATCCAGGGAATTCATCCATCTTTGCTCTATCATAGTCGTCAATTCAAATGTTGGTCATTTTATCCTAACTATCACTTGGCCACTTCTTCAAAACATTAGAAGATCTATGAAATAGTGCATACGTACCGACAGAAATAATGAGTAGGAACGACGACGTACCGACAAAGGGACATGCAATCACCAACTCCCCTAGTATATCTCGTATGGGGTAGTCAATATGAAAATACCATGTCTAGTGTTGTACATTTACACGGAAATTTTGTAGGGATATCCATTCTAATAAGATTTGACTTAGAGCACTGACTACCAGTTACATGAAAGCCGATGCATGCCCTTTTAAATTACTCACCGCCAACTCCTAAACAACAATGGAGTTTCTTCCTTCCAACCAAACAAGTCATTTATGATCTGAAAAATAGAACCGGAAAACAGTTAGTAAAGATTAACCTAATTTGGAAGAATATAGATTTGTCCTTTTTAGTGAAGTATGATTAACCTAAAGATTAACAAAAGAATATAGATGTGAAAAGTAGTAGCGCATGGCAAGAGCATACAGGTCCAGGTCTCTCCTTTTTCCTTCATTTTATCTTACCTCTTTTGATCTTCATTCAACATCTGAGATCTATTGGAACAAAATACATTACCGGATTGTGTTTTTCTCCAATATAGTTACAGTGAAACAATTGAAAGCACTCATCTGATTGGAAATAAGCTAAGCTTACAAGGCATGAGATGTATTTATAATGAATATAAATAAAATAATAATGAAGTAGCACTAAGACCTTTGTAGTATTTTACATCTTGGGAAAAGCTTATCTAAACACAAGGCACATCTGATACTCACAAGTGGCACTACCTCATTGTAAAATGCAACAATTAGGCATACACCAATCGGCATGGACAAAAATCTAAAGACACTTAGTGTTATTGGATTCAACACATATACTTTTTAGAACCCTTAGAATACTCTGTATGCAATTTTATGATCAACTACATTTATGAAGATCATTCTGAAATACAATTACAATTTTCCAGAACTAACTTTTAATATAAATTTGAGAGCAACATCTTCCGGATGGAATTAGCAAGAAGGCACGTACTACATCCAGCATCATCTTAAGTAGCAACACACAGATATTTAGCTAGTCTTAACTATTACGTAGATGTGTATAGAAAGCTCTCGACTGCAGCATTTTATTACATCATAGTGGCTAATTTCAGGATATATGAATAGACAGAAGACATAAACAGAGCAAAGAAAGGGTCACCAAAAGGCTTAGCGACCTGGAGCTTACAAAGTCCTCCACCTTAGTTTATCCTACATTGCCACAGCCTACATGTGGAGCTTACAAAGTCTTCAACCTTAGTTTATCATACATTGCCACAGCCTACATGTATTGCTACAGCCTACATGTATTTACTTGCAAGAGTCCTAACCTTGGTATTGAATTGTTGTTACAGCAAAAAAATATGGATATCGAAGGAAAATGAAAAGCAAGTTGCATTCTCTGCAAAACCCCGGCAATATGATCTGTTGTAGGAATATTTTCAGCAACAACTATGATGTACTACCACTCCTAATTTCAGTAAACAAATAAGATAGATGCAGCACTAACACGATGTGGGATACTAAGCAAAAGCAAAACCATTGTCAGCGAGAAATAGGAAGTTAACTCTGATGTGCTGCTACAGCCGTCCGTGTGACCTCGCCATTCTCCACCCCATCCGACCCGGTCTCCTCCGATGGCTGCCCCCGCGCCTATCCATCAGAACAAGACTATTCCACATTCATAATGGCGTAATAAGCACAACAAGACTATCAAATTTCAGTTACAAATCAAGCAAAACTCTCACAAGGTTTAGAGAACTGAAAAGTATAATTTCTCCTAGACTACATCTCAGCAATGACAGATTTACTTTCTTTTTTTACAAAGTGTCAAAAAAATTCAAACATATAGAGCAGTATTAGAAGTCCATGCTCATACCTCTTCTTTATCCTGGAACTATTATGCCATCTCCATTAGAAGTTACTGGAAGAATCTGACTAAAAATAATAGTGCATGTCATAGCCAAGAAATCAAGGTCAAGCACAAGTTTTCTATTAGGAATCAGACCAAGAAGAGAACCGTATAGAATATGCATCTGTACTATTAGTGCAGATCATAACTAAGAAACCAAGATGAATATTTTTACTCGAGTTCTCTTTTAGGAATCACACCTTTTCGCTCAGAATATCCATGCAAGAGAGCATTGTTAGCTGGCTAGTGGGTCCTGGGACCATCTGTAACTGTATGTGCGTGTCGTGTAGGAGGAGTATATGCAACAGTTAGTCTCTGAATTCTCTATCTCGTTCTCTGAACCTCACAAACTCTCCTGTATGGCTTCCTCCTCGTATCTTCAATTCCCCATCCCCAAACTCTCCTGTATGGCTGATGAAATAGATGATTCGGGACATTAAAAAAATTTGAGAGAGAAGGAAGAGAAACTTATTGGGTGGTTGTACGTCTTCTATCCAGATCAGGCCAAAGCAGGCGGGGTTGTGGACTCAGTCGCGGAAGGCCTCCAGGTCAAGCGGGAAATCTCAAGGTCGGTGTTGAGCAATGACAGGGTGGAGATGTTGTCGTGCTCCATGCGCAGTCACCGGACGAACTCCTCGAACACGTCCGCTTCAGCGTGCTGCCGCTCGAAGTTGTCATAGGCAGGAGGAGGTCAGCGACGGCAATAGAGCCACGAGATCGAGAGCGATGGAATTGGGGGAAGGGGCGCGTGGGCCTTGGAGGTGGGACGACGTGCATACGTGGGCTGTTTTTATTTCCTTTTTGAGTTTTAGTTCGTGCGAGGAGTTTCTTTTTTTCACGTACGAGAGGGAGGGGTATCGAAGGAGGTGGGGGTATCGAAAGAGGTTGAACCATCGAAGAGGTCGAACCATCACTACCAGTTACATCAAAGCCGATGCATGCCCTTTTAAATTACTCACCGCCAACTCTTAAGCAACAATGGAGTTTCTTCCTTCCAACCAAAGAAGTCATTTATGATCTGAAAAATAGAACCGGAAAACAGTTAGTAAAGAGTAACCTAATTTGGAAGAATATAAATTTGTCCTTTTTAGCGAAGTATGATTAACCTAAAGATTAACAAAAGAATATACATCTGAAAAGTAGTAGCGCATGGCAAGAGCATACAGGCCCAGGTCTCTCCTTTTTCCTTCATTTTATCTTACCTCTATTGATCTTCATTCAACATCTGAGATCTATTGGAACAAAATACATTACTGGATTGTGTTTTTCTCCAATATAGTTACAGTGAAACAATTGGAAGCACTCATCTGATGGGAAATAAGCTAAGCTTGCAAGGCATGAGATGTATTTATAATGAATATAAATAAAATAATAATGAAGTAGCACTAAGACCTTTGTAGCATTTTACATCTTGGGAAAAGCTTATCTAAACACAAGGCACATCTGATACTTGCAAGTGGCACTATCTCATTGTAAAATGCAACAATTAGGCATACACCAATCGGCATGGACAAAAATCTAAAGATACTTAGTGTTATTGGATTCAACACATATACTTTTTAGAACCCTTAGAATACTCTGTATGCAATTTTATGATCAACTACATTTATGTAGATCATTCTGAAATACAATTACAATTTTCCAGAACTAACTTTTAATATAAATTTGAGAGCAACATCTTCCGGATGGAATTAACAAGAAGGCACGTACTACATCCAGCATCATCTTAAGTAGCAACACACAGATATTTAGCTAGTCTTAACTGTTACGTAGATGTGTATAGAAAGCTCTCGACTGCAGCATTTTAGTACATCATAGTGGCTAATTTCAGGATATATGAATAGTCAGAAGACATAAACAGAGCAAAGAAAGGGTCACCAAAAGGCTTAGCGACCTGGAGCCTACAAAGTCCTCCACCTTAGTTTATCCTACATTGCCACAGCCTACATGTGGAGCTTACAAAGTCTTCAACCTTAGTTTATCATACATTGCCACAGCCTACATGTATTGCTACAGCCTACATGTATTTACTTGCAAGAGTCCTAACCTTGGTATTGAATTGTTGTTACAGCAAAAAAATATGGATATCGAAGAAAAATGAAAAGCAAGTTGCATTCTCTGCAAACCCCCGGCAATATGATCTGTTGTAGGAATATTTTCAGCAACAACTATGATGTACTACCACTCCTAATTCCAGTAAAAAAATAAGATAGATGCAGCACTAACACGATGTGGGATACTAAGCAAAAGCAAAACCATTGTCAGCGAGAAATAGGAAGTTAACTCTGATGTGCTGCTACAGCCGTCCGTGTGACCTCGCCATTCTCCACCCCATCCGACCTGGTCTCCTCCGATGGCTGCCCCCGCGCCTATCCATCAGAACAAGACTATTCCACATTCATAATGGCGTAATAAGCACAACAAGACTATCAAATTTCAGTTACAAATCAAGCAAAACTCTCACAAGGTTTAGAGAACTGAAAAGTATAATTTCTCCTAGACTACATCTCAGCAATGACAGATTTACTTTCTTTTTTTACAAAGTGTCAAAAAAATTCAAACATATAGAGCAGTGTTAGAAGTCCATGCTCATACCTCTTCTTTATCCTGGAACTATTATGCCATCTCCATTAGAAGTTACTGGAAGAATCTGACCAAAAATAATAGTGCATGTCATAGCCAAGAAATCAAGGTCAAGCACAAGTTTTCTATTAGGAATCAGACCAAGAAGAGAACCGTATAGAATATGCATCTGTACTATTAGTGCAGATCATAACTAAGAAACCAAGATGAATATTTTTACTCGAGTTCTCTTTTAGGAATCACACCTTTTCGCTCAGAATATCCATGCAAGAGAGCATTGTTAGCTGGCTAGTGGGTCCTGGGACCATCTGTAACTGTGTGTGCGTGTCGTGTAGGAGGAGTATATGCAACAGTTAGTCTCTGAATTCTCTATCTCGTTCTCTGAACCTCACAAACTCTCCTGTATGGCTTCCTCCTCGTATCTTCAATTCCCCATCCCCAAACTCTCCTGTATGGCTGATGAAATAGATGATTCGGGACATTAAAAAAATTTGAGAGAGAAGGAAGAGAAACTTATTGGGTGGTTGTACGTCTTCTATCCAGATCAGGCCAAAGCAGGCGGGGTTGTGGACTCAGTCGCGGAAGGCCTCCAGGTCAAGCGGGAAATCTCGAGGTCGGTGTTGAGCAATGACAGGGTGGAGATGTTGTCGTGCTCCATGCGCAGTCACCGGACGAACTCCTCGAACACGTCCGCTTCAGCGTGCTGCCGCTCGAAGTTGTCATAGGCAGGAGGAGGTCAGCGACGGCGATAGAGCCACGAGATCGAGAGCGATGGAATTGGGGGAAGGGGCGCGTGGGCCTTGGAGGTGGGACGACGTGCATACGTGGGCTGTTTTTATTTTCTTTTTGAGTTTTATTTCGTGCGAGGAGTTTCTTTTTTTCACGTACGAGAGGGTGGGGTATCGAAGGAGGTGGGGGTATCGAAGGAGGTTGAACCATCGAAGAGGTCGAACCATCACTACCAGTTACATCAAAGCCGATGCATGCCCTTTTAAATTACTCACCGCCAACTCTTAAGCAACAATGGAGTTTCTTCCTTCCAACCAAAGAAGTGATTTATGATCTAAAAAATAGAACCGGAAAACAGTTAGTAAAGATTAACCTAATTTGGAAGAATATAGATTTGTCCTTTTTAGCGAAGTATGATTAACCTAAAGATTAACAAAAGAATATACATCTGAAAAGTAGTAGCGCATGGCAAGAGCATACAGGCCCAGGTCTCTCCTTTTTTCCTTCATTTTATCTTACCTCTATTGATCTTCATTCAACATCTGAGATCTATTGGAACAAAATACATTACTGGATTGTGTTTTTCTCCAATATAGTTACAGTGAAACAATTGGAAGCACTCATCTGATGGGAAATAAGCTAAGCTTGCAAGGCATGAGATGTATTTATAATGAATATAAATAAAATAATAATGAAGTAGCACTAAGACCTTTGTAGTATTTTACATCTTGGGAAAAGCTTATCTAAACACAAGGCACATCTGATACTTGCAAGTGGCACTATCTCATTGTAAAATGCAACAATTAGGCATACACCAATCGGCATGGACAAAAATCTAAAGATACTTAGTGTTATTGGATTCAACACATATACTCTTTAGAACCCTTAGAATACTCTGTATGCAATTTTATGATCAACTACATTTATGAAGATCATTCTGAAATACAATTACAATTTTCCAGAACTAACTCTTAATATAAATTTGAGAGCAACATCTTCCGGATGGAATTAACAAGAAGGCACGTACTACATCCAGCATCATCTTAAGTAGCAACACACAGATATTTAGCTAGTCTTAACTGTTACGTAGATGTGTATAGAAAGCTCTCGACTGCAGCATTTTAGTACATCATAGTGGCTAATTTCAGGATATATGAATAGTCAGAAGACATAAACAGAGCAAAGAAAGGGTCACCAAAAGTCTTAGCGACCTGGAGCCTACAAAGTCCTCCACCTTAGTTTATCCTACATTGCCACAGCCTACATGTGGAGCTTACAAAGTCTTCAACCTTAGTTTATCATACATTGCCACAGCCTGCATGTATTGCTACAGCCTACATGTCTTTACTTGCAAGAGTCCTAACCTTGGTATTGAATTGTTGTTACAGCAAAAAAATATGGATATCGAAAAAAAATGAAAAGCAAGTTAAATTCTCTGCAAACCCCCGGCAATATGATCTGTTGTAGGAATATTTTCAGCAACAACTATGATGTACTACCACTCCTAATTCCAGTAAAAAAATAAGATAGATGCAGCACTAACACGATGTGGGATACTAAGCAAAAGCAAAACCATTGTCAACGAGAAATAGGAAGTTAACTCTGATGTGCTGCTAGAGCCGTCCGTGTGACCTCGCCATTCTCCACCCCATCCGACCCGGCCTCCTCCGATGGCTGCCCCCGCGCCTATCCATCAGAACAAGACTATTCCACGTTCATAATGGCGTAATAAACACAACAAGACTATCAAATTTCAGTTACAAATCAAGCAAAACTCTCACAAGGTTTAGAGAACTGAAAAGTATAATTTCTCCTAGACTACATCTCAGCAATGACAGATTTACTTTCTTTTTTTACAAAGTGTCAAAAAAATTCAAACATATAGAGCAGTATTAGAAGTCCATGCTCATACCTCTTCTTTATCCTGGATCTATTATGCCATCTCCATTAGAAGTTACTGGAAGAATCTGACCAAAAATAATAGTGCATGTCATAGCCAAGAAATCAAGGTCAAGCACAAGTTTTCTATTAGGAATCAGACCAAGAAGAGAACCGTATAGAATATGCATCTGTACTGTTAGTGCAGATCATAACTAAGAAACCAAGATGAATATTTTTACTCGAGTTCTCTTTTAGGAATCACACCTTTTCGCTCAGAATATCCATGCAAGAGAGCATTGTTAGCTGGCTAGTGGGTCCTGGGACCATCTGTAACTGTGTGTGCGTGTCGTGTAGGAGGAGTATATGCAACAGTTAGTCTCTGAATTCTCTATCTCGTTCTCTGAACCTCACAAACTCTCCTGTATGGCTTCCTCCTCGTATCTTCAATTCCCCATCCCCAAACTCTCCTGTATGGCTGATGAAATAGATGATTCGGGACATTAAAAAAATTTGAGAGAGAAGGAAGAGAAACTTATTGGGTGGTTGTACGTCTTCTATCCAGATCAGGCCAAAGCAGGCGGGGTTGTGGACTCAGTCGCGGAAGGCCTCCAGGTCAAGCGGGAAATCTCGAGGTCGGTGTTGAGCAATGACAGGGTGGAGATGTTGTCGTGCTCCATGCGCAGTCACCGGACGAACTCCTCGAACACGTCCGCTTCAGCGTGCTGCCGCTCGAAGTTGTCATAGGAAGGAGGAGGTCAGCGACGGCGATAGAGCCACGAGATCGAGAGCGATGGAATTGGGGGAAGGGGCGCGTGTGCCTTGGAGGTGGGACGACGTGCATACGTGGGCTGTTTTTATTTTCTTTTTGAGTTTTATTTCGTGCGAGGAGTTTCTTTTTTTCACGTACGAGAGGGAGGGGTATCGAAGGAGGTGGGGGTATCGAAGGAGGTTGAACCATCGAAGAGGTCGAACCATCACTACCAGTTACATCAAAGCCGATGCATGCCCTTTTAAATTACTCACCGCCAACTCTTAAGCAACAATGGAGTTTCTTCCTTCCAACCAAAGAAGTGATTTATGATCTAAAAAATAGAACCGGAAAACAGTTAGTAAAGATTAACCTAATTTGGAAGAATATAGATTTGTCCTTTTTAGCGAAGTATGATTAACCTAAAGATTAACAAAAGAATATACATCTGAAAAGTAGTAGCGCATGGCAAGAGCATACAGGCCCAGGTCTCTCCTTTTTTCCTTCATTTTATCTTACCTCTATTGATCTTCATTCAACATCTGAGATCTATTGGAACAAAATACATTACTGGATTGTGTTTTTCTCCAATATAGTTACAGTGAAACAATTGGAAGCACTCATCTGATGGGAAATAAGCTAAGCTTGCAAGGCATGAGATGTATTTATAATGAATATAAATAAAATAATAATGAAGTAGCACTAAGACCTTTGTAGTATTTTACATCTTGGGAAAAGCTTATCTAAACACAAGGCACATCTGATACTTGCAAGTGGCACTATCTCATTGTAAAATGCAACAATTAGGCATACACCAATCGGCATGGACAAAAATCTAAAGATACTTAGTGTTATTGGATTCAACACATATACTTTTTAGAACCCTTAGAATACTCTGTATGCAATTTTATGATCAACTCCATTTATGAAGATCATTCTGAAATACAATTACAATTTTCCAGAACTAACTTTTAATATGAATTTGAGAGCAACATCTTCCGGATGGAATTAACAAGAAGGCACGTACTACATCCAGCATCATCTTAAGTAGCAACACACAGATATTTAGCTAGTCTTAACTGTTACGTAGATGTGTATAGAAAGCTCTCGACTGCAGTATTTTAGTACATCATAGTGGCTAATTTCAGGATATATGAATAGTCAGAAGACATAAACAGAGCAAAGAAAGGGTCACCAAAAGGCTTAGCGACCTGGAGCTGACAAAGTCCTCCACCTTAGTTTATCCTACATTGCCACAGCCTACATGTGGAGCTTACAAAGTCTTCAACCTTAGTTTATCATACATTGCCACAGCCTACATGTATTGCTACAGCCTACATGTCTTTACTTGCAAGAGTCCTAACCTTGGTATTGAATTGTTGTTACAGCAAAAAAATATGGATATCAAAGAAAAATGAAAAGCAAGTTGCATTCTCTGCAAAACCCCGGCAATATGATCTTTTGTAGGAATATTTTCAGCAACAACTATGATGTACTACCACTCCTAATTTCAGTAAACAAATAAGATAGATGCAGCACTAACACGATGTGGGATACTAAGCAAAAGCAAAACCATTGTCAGCGAGAAATAGGAAGTTAACTCTGATGTGCTGCTACAGCCGTCCGTGTGACCTCGTCGTTCTCCACCCCATCCGACCCGGTCTCCTCCGATGGCTGCCCCCGCGCCTATCCATCACAACAAGACTATTCCACATTCATAATGGCGTAATAAACACAACAAGACTATCAAATTTCAGTTACAAATCAAGCAAAACTCTCACAAGGTTTAGAGAACTGAAAAGTATAATTTCTCCTAGACTACATCTCAGCAATGACAGATTTACTTTCTTTTTTTACAAAGTGTCAAAAAAATTCAAACATATAGAGCAGTATTAGAAGTCCATGCTCATACCTCTTCTTTATCCTGGAACTATTATGCCATCTCCATTAGAAGTTGCTGCAAGAATCTGACTAAAAATAATAGTGCATGTCATAGCCAAGAAATCAAGGTCAAGCACAAGTTTTCTATTAGGAATCAGACCAAGAAGAGAACCGTATAGAATATGCATCTGTACTATTAGTGCAGATCATAACTAAGAAACCAAGATGAATATTTTTACTCGAGTTCTCTTTTAGGAATCACACCTTTTCGCTCAGAATATCCATGCAAGAGAGCATTATTAGCTGGCTAGTGGGTCCTGGGACCATCTGTAACTGTGTGTGCGTGTCGTGTAGGAGGAGTATATGCAACAGTTAGTCTCTGAATTCTCTATCTCGTTCTCTGAACCTCACAAACTCTCTTGTATGGCTTCCTCCTCGTATCTTCAATTCCCCATCCCGAAACTCTCCTGTATGGCTGATGAAATAGATGATTCGGGACATTAAAAAAATTTGAGAGAGAAGGAAGAGAAACTTATTGGGTGGTTGTACGTCTTCTATCCAGATCAGGCCAAAGAAGGCGGGGTTGTGGACTCAGTCGCGGAAGGCCTCCAGTTCAAGCGGGAAATCTCGAGGTCGGTGTTGAGCAATGACAGGGTGGAGATGTTGTCGTGCTCCATGCGCAGTCACCGGACGAACTCCTCGAACACGTCCGCTTCAGCGTGCTGCCGCTCAAAGTTGTCATAGGCAGGAGGAGGTCAGCGACGGCGATAGAGACACGAGATCGAGAGCGATGGAATTGGGGGAAGGGGCACGTGGGCCTTGGAGGTGGGACGACGTGCATACGTGGGCTGTTTTTATTTTCTTTTTGAGTTTTATTTCGTGCGAGGAGTTTCTTTTTTTCACGTACGAGAGGGTGGGGTATCGAAGGAGGTGGGGGTATCGAAGGAGGTTAAACCATCGAAGAGGTCGAACCATCACTACCAGTTACATCAAAGCCGATGCATGCCCTTTTAAATTACTCACTGCCAACTCTTAAGCAACAATGGAGTTTCTTCCTTCCAACCAAAGAAGTGATTTATGATCTAAAAAATAGAACCGGAAAACAGTTAGTAAAGATTAACCTAATTTGGAAGAATATATATTTGTCCTTTTTAGCGAAGTATGATTAACCTAAAGATTAACAAAAGAATATACATCTGAAAAGTAGTAGCGCATGGCAAGAGCATACAGGCCCAGGTCTTTCCTTTTTTCCTTCATTTTATCTTACCTCTATTGATCTTCATTCAACATCTGAGATCTATTGGAACAAAATACATTACTGGATTGTGTTTTTCTCAATATAGTTACAGTGAAACAATTGGAAGCACTCATCTGATGGGAAATAAGCTAAGCTTGCAAGGCATGAGATGTATTTATAATGAATATAAATAAAATAATAATGAAGTAGCACTAAGACCTTTGTAGTATTTTACATCTTGGGAAAAGCTTATCTAAACACAAGGCACATCTGATACTTGCAAGTGGCACTATCTCATTGTAAAATGCAACAATTAGGCATACACCAATCGGCATGGACAAAAATCTAAAGATACTTAGTGTTATTGGATTCAACACATATACTTTTTAGAACCCTTAGAATACTCTGTATGCAATTTTATGATCAACTACATTTATGAAGATCATTCTGAAATACAATTACAATTTTCTAGAACTAACTTTTAATATAAATTTGAGAGCAACATCTTCCGGATGGAATTAACAAGAAGGCACGTACTACATCCAGCATCATCTTAAGTAGCAACACACAGATATTTAGCTAGTCTTAACTGTTACGTAGATGTGTATAGAAAGCTCTCGACTGCAGTATTTTAGTACATCATAGTGGCTAATTTCAGGATATATGAATAGTCAGAAGACATAAACAGAGCAAAGAAAGGGTCACCAAAAGGCTTAGCGACCTGGAGCTTACAATGTCCTCCACCTTAGTTTATCCTACATTGCCACAGCCTACATGTGGAGCTTACAAAGTCTTCAACCTTAGTTTATCATACATTGCCACAGCCTACATGTATTGCTACAGCCTACATGTCTTTACTTGCAAGAGTCCTAACCTTGGTATTGAATTGTTGTTACAGCAAAAAAATATGGATATCGAAGAAAAATGAAAAGCAAGTTGCATTCTCTGCAAAACCCCGGCAATATGATCTTTTGTAGGAATATTTTCAGCAACAACTATGATGTACTACCACTCCTAATTTCAGTAAACAAATAAGATAGATGCAGCACTAACACGATGTGGGATACTAAGCAAAAGCAAAACCATTGTCAGCGAGAAATAGGAAGTTAACTCTGATGTGCTGCTACAGCCGTCCGTGTGACCTCGTCGTTCTCCACCCCATCCGACCCGGTCTCCTCCGATGGCTGCCCCCGCGCCTATCCATCAGAACAAGACTATTCCACATTCATAATGGCGTAATAAACACAACAAGACTATCAAATTTCAGTTACAAATCAAGCAAAACTCTCACAAGGTTTAGAGAACTGAAAAGTATAATTTCTCCTAGACTACATCTCAGCAATGACAGATTTACTTTCTTTTTTTACAAAGTGTCAAAAAAATTCAAACATATAGAGCAGTATTAGAAGTCCATGCTCATACCTCTTCTTTATCCTGGAACTATTATGCCATCTCCATTAGAAGTTGCTGCAAGAATCTGACTAAAAATAATAGTGCATGTCATAGCCAAGAAATCAAGGTCAAGCACAAGTTTTCTATTAGGAATCAGACCAAGAAGAGAACCGTATAGCATATGCATCTGTACTATTAGTGCAGATCATAACTAAGAAACCAAGATGAATATTTTTACTCGAGTTCTCTTTTAGGAATCACACCTTTTCGCTCAGAATATCCATGCAAGAGAGCATTATTAGCTGGCTAGTGGGTCCTGGGACCATCTGTAACTGTGTGTGCGTGTCGTGTAGGAGGAGTATATGCAACAGTTAGTCTCTGAATTCTCTATCTCGTTCTCTGAACCTCACAAACTCTCCTGTATGGCTTCCTGCTCGTATCTTCAATTCCCCATCCCGAAACTCTCCTGTATGGCTGATGAAATAGATGATTCGGGACATTAAAAAAATTTGAGAGAGAAGGAAGAGAAACTTATTGGGTGGTTGTACGTCTTCTATCCAGATCAGGCCAAAGAAGGCGGGGTTGTGGACTCAGTCGCGGTCCAGTTCAAGCGGGAAATCTCGAGGTCGGTGTTGAGCAATGACAGGGTGGAGATGTTGTCGTGCTCCATGCGCAGTCACCGGACGAACTCCTCGAACACGTCCGCTTCAGCGTGCTGCCGCTCGAAGTTGTCATAGGCAGGAGGAGGTCAGCGACGGTGATAGAGACACGAGATCGAGAGCGATGGAATTGGGGGAAGGGGCGCGTGGGCCTTGGAGGTGGGACGACGTGCATACGTGGGCTGTTTTTATTTTCTTTTTGAGTTTTATTTCGTGCGAGGAGTTTCTTTTTTTCACGTACGAGAGGGTGGGGTATCGAAGGAGGTGGGGGTATCGAAGGAGGTTGAACCATCGAAGAGGTCGAACCATCACTACCAGTTACATCAAAGCCGATGCATGCCCTTTTAAATTACTCACCGCCAACTCTTAAGCAACAATGGAGTTTCTTCCTTCCAACCAAAGAAGTGATTTATGATCTAAAAAATAGAACCGGAAAACAGTTAGTAAAGATTAACCTAATTTGGAAGAATATAGATTTGTCCTTTTTAGCGAAGTATGATTAACCTAAAGATTAACAAAAGAATATACATCTGAAAAGTAGTAGCGCATGGCAAGAGCATACAGGCCCAGGTCTCTCCTTTTTTCCTTCATTTTATCTTACCTCTATTGATCTTCATTCAACATCTGAGATCTATTGGAACAAAATACATTACTGGATTGTGTTTTTCTCCAATATAGTTACAGTGAAACAATTGGAAGCACTCATCTGATGGGAAATAAGCTAAGCTTGCAAGGCATGAGATGTATTTATAATGAATATAAATAAAATAATAATGAAGTAGCACTAAGACCTTTGTAGTATTTTACATCTTGGGAAAAGCTTATCTAAACACAAGGCACATCTGATACTTGCAAGTGGCACTATCTCATTGTAAAATGCAACAATTAGGCATACACCAATCGGCATGGACAAAAATCTAAAGATACTTAGTGTTATTGGATTCAACACATATACTTTTTAGAACCCTTAGAATACTCTGTATGCAATTTTATGATCAACTGCATTTATGAAGATCATTCTGAAATACAATTACAATTTTCCAGAACTAACTTTTAATATAAATTTGAGAGCAACATCTTCCGGATGGAATTAACAAGAAGGCACGTACAACATCCAGCATCATCTTAAGTAGCAACACACAGATATTTAGCTAGTCTTAACTGTTACGTAGATGTGTATAGAAAGCTCTCGACTGCAGTATTTTAGTACATCATAGTGGCTAATTTCAGG
This sequence comes from Triticum aestivum, assembly GCF_018294505.1. Lineage (NCBI taxonomy): Eukaryota > Viridiplantae > Streptophyta > Magnoliopsida > Poales > Poaceae > Triticum > Triticum aestivum. The sequence goes on from NC_057803.1 coordinate 710,561,234, forward strand.
ATATATGAATAGTCAGAAGACATAAACAGAGCAAAGAAAGGGTCACCAAAAGGCTTAGCGACCTGGAGCTTACAATGTCCTCCACCTTAGTTTATCCTACATTGCCACAGCCTACATGTGGAGCTTACAAAGTCTTCAACCTTAGTTTATCACACATTGCCACAGCCTACATGTATTGCTACAGCCTACATGTCTTTACTTGCAAGAGTCATAACCTTGGTATTGAATTGTTGTTACAGCAAAAAAATATGGATATCGAAGAAAAATGAAAAGCAAGTTGCATTCTCTGCAAAACCCCGGCAATATGATCTTTTGTAGGAATATTTTCAGCAACAACTATGATGTACTACCACTCCTAATTTCAGTAAACAAATAAGATAGATGCAGCACTAACACGATGTGGGATACTAAGCAAAAGCAAAACCATCGTCAGCGAGAAATAGGAAGTTAACTCTGATGTGCTGCTACAGCCGTCCGTGTGACCTCGTCGTTCTCCACCCCATCCGACCCGGTCTCCTCCGATGGCTGCCCCCGCGCTTATCCATCAGAACAAGACTATTCCACATTCATAATGGCGTAATAAACACAACAAGACTATCAAATTTCAGTTACAAATCAAGCAAAACTCTCACAAGGTTTAGAGAACTGAAAAGTATAATTTCTCCTAGACTACATCTCAGCAATGACAGATTTACTTTCTTTTTTTACAAAGTGTCAAAAAAATTCAAACATATAGAGCAGTATTAGAAGTCCATGCTCATACCTCTTCTTTATCCTGGAACTATTATGCCATCTCCATTAGAAGTTGCTGCAAGAATCTGACTAAAAATAATAGTGCATGTCATAGCCAAGAAATCAAGGTCAAGCACAAGTTTTCTATTAGGAATCAGACCAAGAAGGGAACCGTATAGAATATGCATCTGTACTATTAGTGCAGATCATAACTAAGAAACCAAGATGAATATTTTTACTCGAGTTCTCTTTTAGGAATCACACCTTTTCGCTCAGAATATCCATGCAAGAGAGCATTGTTAGCTGGCTAGTGGGTCCTGGGACCATCTGTAACTGTGTGTGCGTGTCGTGTAGGAGGAGTATATGCAACAGTTAGTCTCTGAATTCTCTATCTCGTTCTCTGGACCTCACAAACTCTCCTGTATGGCTTCCTCCTCGTATCTTCAATTCCCCATCCCCAAACTCTCCTGTATGGCTGATGAAATAGATGATTCGGGACATTAAAAAAATTTGAGAGAGAAGGAAGAGAAACTTATTGGATGGTTGTACATCTTCTATCCAGATCAGGCCAAAGCAGGCGGGGCTGTGGACTCAGTCGCGGAAGGCCTCCAGGTCAAGCGGGAAATCTCGAGGTCGGTGTTGAGCAATGAAAGGGTGGAGATGTTGTCGTGCTCCATGCGCAGTTACCGGACGAACTCCTCGAACACGTCCGCTTCAGCGTGCTGCCGCTCGAAGTTGTCATAGGCAGGAGGAGGTCAGCGACGGTGATAGAGACACGAGATCGAGAGCGATGGAATTGGGGGAAGGGGCGCGTGGGCCTTGGAGGTGGGACGACGTGCATACGTGGGCTGTTTTTATTTTCTTTTTGAGTTTTATTTCGTGCGAGGAGTTTCTTTTTTTCACGTACGAGAGGTGGGGGTATCGAAGGAGGTGGGGGTATCGAAGGAGGTTGAACCATCGAAGAGGTCGAACCATCACTACCAGTTACATCAAAGCCGATGCATGCCCTTTTAAATTACTCACCGCCAACTCTTAAGCAACAATGGAGTTTCTTCCTTCCAACCAAAGAAGTGATTTATGATCTAAAAAATAGAACCGGAAAACAGTTAGTAAAGATTAACCTAATTTGGAAGAATATAGATTTGTCCTTTTTAGCGAAGTATGATTAACCTAAAGATTAACAAAAGAATATACATCTGAAAAGTAGTAGCGCATGGCAAGAGCATACAGGCCCAGGTCTCTCCTTTTTTCCTTCATTTTATCTTACCTCTATTGATCTTCATTCAACATCTGAGATCTATTGGAACAAAATACATTACTGGATTGTGTTTTTCTCCAATATAGTTACAGTGAAACAATTGGAAGCACTCATCTGATGGGAAATAAGCTAAGCTTGCAAGGCATGAGATGTATTTATAATGAATATAAATAAAATAATAATGAAGTAGCACTAAGACCTTTGTAGTATTTTACATCTTGGGAAAAGCTTATCTAAACACAAGGCACATCTGATACTTGCAAGTGGCACTATCTCATTGTAAAATGCAACAATTAGGCATACACCAATCGGCATGGACAAAAATCTAAAGATACTTAGTGTTATTGGATTCAACACATATACTTTTTAGAACCCTTAGAATACTCTGTATGCAATTTTATGATCAACTGCATTTATGAAGATCATTCTGAAATACAATTACAATTTTCCAGAACTAACTTTTAATATAAATTTGAGAGCAACATCTTCCGGATGGAATTAACAAGAAGGCACGTACTACATCCAGCATCATCTTAAGTAGCAACACACAGATATTTAGCTAGTCTTAACTGTTACGTAGATGTGTATAGAAAGCTCTCGACTGCAGTATTTTAGTACATCATAGTGGCTAATTTCAGGATATATGAATAGTCAGAAGACATAAACAGAGCAAAGAAAGGGTCACCAAAAGGCTTAGCGACCTGGAGCTTACAATGTCCTCCACCTTAGTTTATCCTACATTGCCACAGCCTACATGTGGAGCTTACAAAGTCTTCAACCTTAGTTTATCATACATTGCCACAGCCTACATGTATTGCTACAGCCTACATGTCTTTACTTGCAAGAGTCATAACCTTGGTATTGAATTGTTGTTACAGCAAAAAAATATGGATATCGAAGAAAAATGAAAAGCAAGTTGCATTCTCTGCAAAACCCCGGCAATATGATCTTTTGTAGGAATATTTTCAGCAACAACTATGATGTACTACCACTCCTAATTTCAGTAAACAAATAAGATAGATGCAGCACTAACACGATGTGGGATACTAAGCAAAAGCAAAACCATTGTCAGCGAGAAATAGGAAGTTAACTCTGGTGTGCTGCTACAGCCGTCCGTGTGACCTCGTCGTTCTCGACCACATCCGACCCGGTCTCCTCCGATGGCTGCCCCCGCGCCTATCCATCAGAACAAGACTATTCCACATTCATAATGGCGTAATAAACACAACAAGACTATCAAATTTCAGTTACAAATCAAGCAAAACTCTCACAAGGTTTAGAGAACTGAAAAGTATAATTTCTCCTAGACTACATCTCAGCAATGACAGATTTACTTTCTTTTTTTACAAAGTGTCAAAAAAATTCAAACATATAGAGCAGTATTAGAAGTCCATGCTCATACCTCTTCTTTATCCTGGAACTATTATGCCATCTCCATTAGAAGTTGCTGCAAGAATCTGACTAAAAATAATAGTGCATGTCATAGCCAAGAAATCAAGGTCAAGCACAAGTTTTCTATTAGGAATCAGACCAAGAAGGGAACCGTATAGAATATGCATCTGTACTATTAGTGCAGATCATAACTAAGAAACCAAGATGAATATTTTTACTCGAGTTCTCTTTTAGGAATCACACCTTTTCGCTCAGAATATCCATGCAAGAGAGCATTGTTAGCTGGCTAGTGGGTCCTGGGACCATCTGTAACTGTGTGTGCGTGTCGTGTAGGAGGAGTATATGCAACAGTTAGTCTCTGAATTCTCTATCTCGTTCTCTGGACCTCACAAACTCTCCTGTATGGCTTCCTCCTCGTATCTTCAATTCCCCATCCCCAAACTCTCCTGTATGGCTGATGAAATAGATGATTCGGGACATTAAAAAAATTTGAGAGAGAAGGAAGAGAAACTTATTGGATGGTTGTACATCTTCTATCCAGATCAGGCCAAAGCAGGCGGGGCTGTGGACTCAGTCGCGGAAGGCCTCCAGGTCAAGCGGGAAATCTCGAGGTCGGTGTTGAGCAATGAAAGGTTGGAGATGTTGCTGTGCTCCATGCGCAGTCACCGGACGAACTCCTCGAACACGTCCGCTGCAGCGTGCTGCCGCTCGAAGTTGCCATAGGCAGGAGGAGGTCAGCGACGGCGATAGAGCCACGAGATCGAGAGCGATGGAATTGGGGGAAGCCGGGCGCGTGGGCCTTGGAGGTGGGACGACGTGCATACGTGGGCTGTTTTTATTTTCTTTTTGAGTTTTCTTTCGTGCGAGGAGTTTCTTTTTTTCACGTACGAGAGGTGGGGGTATCGAAGGAGGTTGAACCATCGAAGAGGTCGAACCATCATGACGTTCGATCTCTCTTTAATAGTAGAGATATAAAAAGTAATTAACGGGCTAATCAGAAAAAGATAATTATTCTAGAAATTACCACAAAAAACAAAAACATCTAACGTTCGAATTATTCACCTTTAAAATAACAACCGTTAGATTTAGATAAAATTTCTTTGACATAAATGTTCAAAGAAATAACCCACCATTGCCATTATAGAAAAACGTTTCATCTCGTTTATTCCACCCAGCCTATGCACGCCTATTATTGTTAGAGAAAAAAAAAGGTGTGAGCACTTGTCCCACCCTGCCATGCACATCATTGCTTCAAACCATTGACGGCCAGGCTGAAAAAACATACCAACGCCCAAAACAAAAACAAAACTTGACGCCAACGCCAAAAGGTGTGCTCGACCTTTCCTTCCGCACGCTGGCATGTGGAGCTAGTTGGATTACTTTCTAAAACAACGCACTAGCACATACTATAAAGCTACACTTAGAAGTAAAAAACTGGCCTCAAAACTGTGTAATACTCACCGCTTCTGAAGCTAGCTTACTACACAATCAGCTTGGACGTACATGTACTACTTGCTGCTGCCCATACACGATCAGCTTGACCGATTTGCCGGCTGGTAACGCGCCTTTTGATCTTCCTTTATTTCTCTTATTATTACAGGTTTTGGGTTACAAGAGTTACACAAATATATACTCCTACATCTTGAGGTGGGCTTACTACTTATATTTGGAGTACAACGCTTAAGCACAATACAATAGGAATACTACTCCTACACGGATTAACTATTGCTTGTAATTCTCATAATATACGATCTGTCAGTTGGTAAAGTGCCATATCATCTTCCTTTATTTCCCTTGCTGGGTTCGAGTTACAAGGGTTACACAAATATATACAACGCTCAAGCACAAAATGGTAGGAATACTACTCCTACATGGATTAAGTATTGTTCTTAATTCTCATAATATACGTCGGTACATGACCAGGCTTTGGAAGTGGATAAGTGAACATCCTCTCTCATGTGAGTCTCGCAAAACTACATAAGCCATCGATCCCTGAAACAATGCATCAATGAAGCACAGTGTAGAGATTGTACGGGTTGGCAGATCAGCAGCGAAAGAAGACCATAGATCAATGGATTCAGCATCACTTTTTGTGATTGTCTGGCCGGGCTAATTTGAACCACTGATCAGCCGATCAGAGGCGAAAGAAGATCACAAAATCACTAATCGGCGGCGAAAGAAGATCACGGACAGACGGATTCAGCCGAGGTGCCATCATGCTCCTCCACAAGCGCTAGGTTCATCTACCCGAATCATAGCCATCGAAAATCCTCAATCCTTTAACCCTAATGTACTGTATCTCGATTTGCTCTATCAGGTTTTGGTAGTAGCTGCCAATACGTCTTCTCCGCAACCTATCACCCTCACAGATCTGTCATCTTCTTCGCAACCTCTAGATGCATGCCCTCCGTGCCTCAGGGAAGGAGCATCCAACATCCAGATGTGCACTTACAAAGAAGTGGCATTGCACTGACACCGGGGGGAAATCGGTCAAGCT
>NC_057803.1:710567122-710569103 GCF_018294505.1 Triticum aestivum
TCTTCTTGCAGGTGCATAGGTGCATATAGGACTATAGTTGAAAACAGTAGGATAGGCTCCTACGATATTTTTATATTAATTAAAACTAAACTAGAATGTACATAATTATATTTGAAAACATACCACTTTCAGTATGTTGTGTAAAGTATACAAAAACCTAGATGTCCTAAGGGATAGAATGAACAAAATAAGAGATAAAATGCCAAAGAGCCTCCTTGGTCCTGTATGTAAGCAGCGTAAGATCTTCCGTCTCTATTGTTGCAGTACGTAGCTTTTAAGATTCCATAGTTTAACACACCAAATAATCATCTCACACATGGTCAATCTTTATTGCATCAATTTTATTCATTTCTAGGATCCCCGTTTTACCTATGATTTCATATTATTTATATATATGAATGTGAATGAGAAAACATAAGATACCTGAGACAAAAATATGTTACTCTCTCTGTCGCCACATACATGGCATGTAAATCCAGTGAAAAGTCAATTCTATTTTAGTTTAACCAAATATCTGGAAGAAAATATCAACAACTACAATTTTTGGTAAATAGAGTATAAAAATATATAATGGTGGATATATTGATATTGATCTTATATTATTTATCTTCATATTTTTGCATATATATTATGTCAGACTTGGAAAGTATTGGTTTTGTGAATGAATTTATATGCCATCTACTTGGGGCAGAGGTAGTAGCAATACTTATATATTTCTTTAGACAACTCAAATAATATGTTTTCATTATTATAACTTCTAAAAGTTCTAACCCGCGCATCGAGCGCGCCACTTTGCTAGTGAGGAGTAAAAGTGCATGAAGCTGTTATGAATTGGCAATGGTCATCTCTGATGATGGCAGCAGTAGCCCCCATCCAACCTCACTATGAAATGATGCATCAACATTCAATTAGAGATCATCTTTCCTGGCTTATTCCATTTGTACAGTTTCCGTCGGTGGAGCTTTTTGGTTTGCTTGGATGAATGCATTACAGAGAGCCAAGATGGTCAAAGACCATTGTGATGCAGGCGGTACACTTTCATTATGTTTAGACTTTCGATGGATCCACCAAAGGTACGAACATGTCATCGCTAGAACCTCGGCAGTGCCCACACCCTGTACGTTTTGATATTAGTCGACTGAACCATCGATGGGCTCTTCCAGCATTTGAGAACCGTATGTATGAACAGGAAGCACACTAATGATTCTTTCTTCTAGTCTTAGTGCTCTCCAAAGCTGTTTGGCCGGAGCACATGTAAATAGCACATGGCGCCTCAGCAGAACTGCTCTCACCTGAATGGTTGCATGAAGTGCACGCCAACAGAACTTTTTTATCTTACCAGGGATTGATAGCTTCAAGATCTTCTCCAAATAGGATTTGTGCCAACCGAGGATGAAGCCATTTGATTGGCATAATTACTAAACTGGTGCCTCCATTTCCACATGGTATGCTGACTTGACTGAAAAGGTTCCCGATTTATTAAAGTGCCAAGCTAGAAAATCATCAAAGCGATTCAGACTCAAGGGTATAAAAAGGATTATATTCGCGTCCACAACTGAGAAGATATCCTTGATCAGTACTTTGTCCCACTGTCTGGTTAGAGGGTTGACGAGGGCTAGTCGGAATCCAAGGATCCATCCATATATCGATTGAAGTAATCCTGCTAGAAGGGCTAGTCGGAATCCAAGGATCCATCCATATAACGATTGAAGTACCTTTGCCCACACGCCATATGTTGCCCCGTTTAAATGTTTGAACACCTGCAACTAAGCTTTGCTAAGTAAATGAAGACCCCTTTTTCGGACCAGCTTCAAGGATATGTTGATGTGGATAGTGCATAGCTTGACGTATCCTAGCACAAAGGGGGTCAGGTTTTTTTATCAAACGCCATACTTCAAGAATGGAAATCAAGGAAGGCTGGCCCTCCTTGGGATTTGGGGAAGCAAAGTTTCCACCAAGCAAGCCAATGCATTTTGTAATC
>NC_057803.1:710569113-710594604 GCF_018294505.1 Triticum aestivum
GCCAACAGAACTTTTTTATCTTACCAGGGATTGATAGCTTCAAGATCTTCTCCAAATAGGATTTGTGCCAACCGAGGATGAAGCCATTTGATTGGCATAATTACTAAACTGGTGCCTCCATTTCCACATGGTATGCTGACTTGACTGAAAAGGTTCCCGATTTGTTAAAGTGCCAAGCTACAAAATCATCAAAGCCATTCAGACTCAAGGGTATAAAAAGGATTATATTCGCGTCCACAACTGAGAAGATATCCTTGATCAGTACTTTGTCCCACTGTCTGGTTAGAGGGTTGATGAGGGCTAGTCGGAATCCAAGGATCCATCCATATATCGATTGAAGTAATCCTGCTAGAAGGGCTAGTCGGAATCCAAGGATCCATCCATATAACGATTGAAGTACCTTTGCCCACATGCCATATGTTGCCCCGTTTAAATGTTTGAACACCTGCAACTAAGCTTTGCTAAGTAAATGAAGACCCCTTTTTCGTACCAGCTTCAAGGATATGTTGATGTGGATAGTGCATAGCTTGACGTATCCTAGCACAAAGGGGGTCAGGTTTTTTTATCAAACGCCATACTTCAAGAATGGAAATCAAGGAAGGCTGGCCCTCCTTGGGATTTGGGGAAGCAAAGTTTCCACCAAGCAAGCCAATGCATTTTGTAATCATTTTCATTGTCTCTCCACCAGAACTTTGCTATTGCATCTTCCATATCCTTGCAAATACCTTATGGAATGTTGAGCACTCCCATTGCATACACAGGGATAGCTTGAGCTATAGCGTTCAACAAAGTTTTCTTACCAGCAATTGATAAATTCTTTTCTTTCCACCCATTCATCCTTTGTATAATTCTTTCAACCAGATGTTTAAAGGAATCACTTCTGTCAATCCCCACTAATGTCGGGAGTCCCAAGTATCTATCTGATAGAGCTTCATTGTCAATATTTAGATGTGCACAAATATTAGCCCTCATATCCACCTCAACAATAAGTATCAATTACCTGTGGTAAGGAAATTGCATTCTTCATGTTTACCTTCATGAAAATTAGGGATTCATCAGCAACTGACGATGCATTTCTGCTCACTCGAATCCCATCGATGCCACCAACTTCTTCTACAAACAACGGTAAACTTGAAAGTGCATCTGGACATAGTAAAAACATGTACGGTGATAAGGGATCCTCCTGCCGAAGACCTATGGTAGGAATAAACTGTTCTGTGGCCTGAGAGTTGTACCTGACATTACATTTGACAGAAGATACACAACTGAGTATAAGATTTACCCATTTCTCATTGAAACACAGTCACAACATCATTTCTTTCAAAAAATTACATTCCACTCTGTCATAAGCTTTGTCCATATCTAACTTAACTACACACAACCCATACTTCCCTTTCCTTTTATTTTTTATATTGTGGATGCACTCATATTGAAACTAGTACATTATCAGTAATAATTCTGCCAGGTACTAAGGCACTCTAACTGGGAGCATTAATATCTGGCAATATAGACTTCAATCTACTTGACAACATCTTTGATATGATCTTGTATATCACATTGCAGAGGCTAATGGGGGGTTACTGAGCAATTGATTCCGGGACATCTACCTTTGGGACGAGAACACTATTCATGTCATTCCACCAATCTGGGATATGTCCACTCTGGATAGCTGCTAGCAACTCCATAGTAATTTCTTCCCCTATCAAGTGCCAACACATCTTAAAAAATATAGCATGTAATCCGTCAGGTCCCGATGCCTTCAAGTCAGCGATACCGAAAGCAGCTTGCTTAACATCTTCAGGTGTGAATGGCTTCATGAGATGCTTGTCAGTGTCAAAACCGGCGGATCTCGGATTGGGGGTCCCGAACTGTGCGTCTAGGCGGATGGTAACAGGAGACAAGGGACATGATGTTTTTACCCAGGTTCGGGCCCTCTCGATGGAGGTAAAACTCTACTCCTGCTTGATTAATGTTGATGATATGGGTAGTACAAGAGTAGATCTACCACGAGATCAGAGAGGCTAAACCCTAGAAGCTAGCCTATGGTATGATTCTTGTTCGTCCTACGGACTAAAACCCTCCGGTTTATATAGACACCGGAGAGGGCTAGGGTTACACAGAGTCGGCTACAATGGGAGGAGATCTACATATCCGTATCGCCAAGCTTGCCTTCCACGCCAAGGAAAGTCCCATCCGGACACTGGACAAAGTCTTCAATCTTGTATCTTCATAGTCCAGGAGTCCGGCCAAAGGTTATAGTCCGGCTATCCGGACACCCCCTAATCCAGGACTCCCTCAGTAGCCCCCGAACCAGGCTTCAACGACGATGAGTCCGGCGCGCAGATTTTTCTCCGGCATTGCAAGGCGGGTTCTTCTCCAAATGCCATATACCTGTTGGATAGTGTCAGGCTTCTGGTGAATGTTGCGCTCCTTGGCTTCTGCGCCCAATAATGGCCATCTTCCACGTGTCAAACGAATGCGAAAAGCCAGGGTGTTTTTTCATTTACCCCCCTAGCTGCACAAATGAGCCGCCTATAAAAGAGACGGGGATTTAGATCCGAATCACACCATCTTCCCTCCGCGAGCATTCATCGGAGCACATTCGACAGAGATCCATTCCATCATGGCCAGTCGACGCAGCTCCTCCTCTCGCCCCCCAGACCTCAGCCTGGAGATTGGGAGAGATGCTCCGTCCCGCACAGCGAGCTAGTGGCGCTCCAAGCCAAGGGGTTTCTCCCCCCAGCCTACATGGTCCCAGTTCGAGCCGGGCTTGCGACCTATAATGGTGGAGAGCAAGCGGAGAGCGTCCCCAATCCCTCCAAAGGAGAGCGGGTATGCCTTGTCCCTTATTTGATAAGAGGGCTCGGATTTCCAATTCATCCGTTTCTCCGGGGGCTCCTGGAGTTCTACGGCCTCCAGTTGCACAACCTTACGCCTGCCACCATATTGCATATTGCCGGCTTCGTGGCCCTTTGCGAGTTGTTTTTGGGCGTCGAGGCTCGTTTCGCGCTGTGGAAGAAGCTGTTCTGCCTTGTGCTCCGTTCTCAGGAGGGGTCAATATATCAAGTGGGCGGAGCCGAACTATGGCACATCGCCGGGACCGGATATCTATCCAGAACCCCAAAGAAGGCGTCCGAAGACTGGCCTTCAGAATTGTTTTATATAGAAGATCTCCCCCTGCCGGACCCTGTTCGGATCGGCCTCCCTGAGTTCAATAATGCTCCTTTGAAGAAGCGCCTAAGCTGGCGTCCATGGAGACCTCAGAAGGAAAATGACAAGGACGTCCTTTACTTGATGAGCCGAATAAGGTTGTTAGCTCATTCTAGACTGATCATGATTGAGGTCATGGCCACATGCATTATGTGGGGGGTGCCCCATGTGGGATTTCAACGGGGAGGACGACGCCACCCGGTGCGGCCGTAAGGGGCCGGAATCGGTTGCCGCTCTAATAAAGATCTTTCCTGCTTTGTACAAGGGAGAAGAGGAGGAATTCCTCCGCGTCAACCCACGGGGCGGATTTTCTATGTACAATCCTCCAAGCTGGGTAAGCGAACACTTTCACGCGCCCATCCGTTTCATATTCCCATAGTTAAGTATTCAGTCTAGCAATTTCAACGCAAGAGCTACGCCAGGCTGTAAAGGAGATAAACATCCCTCCTCCACAACCCGAGGACCCGGAATGGTCCTTCGACCCGGAATCCCAAGAGTACCCGGACTTATCTGTGGAGCTGATCGATGGGGTATTTCATCAATTGAGCAACTACAACAACTTAGTGGCCATTATGGGCGATTATCCCGGACTACTTCCAGCCTCACAAGTAACGGAGACCGAAGTCCCAGTACTTTTAAGATGATCCATCCGTGCTTATTTTTTATCACCGTATACCAATGGCGTTTTTGCAGGGGAATTCCTTGAGGCGGAGGGCCGAGCCTGCGGTGGCTAGCCAACAAGGGGCATCAAGGCCCAGCAGGATGAAAAGAAGTGCGGTCCAGATTGAGACCCCGGCGCAACGGTATGGCGTGCCATTTTATTCCTAGGTTTTAATCCCTCCAGGCATACTAACGCTCTTGCTCTCTTCAAGAAAAAGAGCGCTCCCCGGACTATATCCGGAGAGGTTGCCAATCGCGCCTCCACCAGCCAGGCTCCAAGGCCGGGTCCGGAAGCGGAGGCGAACACGAGGCGCACACCGGACGCTTCTCCGACAGAGGATGCAGACGGGCTGTCTGCTACCAATTTCGAGGTGGAGAGTGCCATGAACCACAGGCGTCGCCGGACAGTTCTTTGTGACGCTTGTTTCTCCTAAGAGGCATTGGATGCCTTCAATACAGGAGATGCGTACCTCCGTGCTGCTCAAAATGGTCTAGCCAGAGCCACAGAGCAGTATGTAAAAGACATACGGGTGAGAAAATTTGATGGTTATATATGTCAGTAGCCCCCGAGACTTGAAACAGTTAGAATAACTGATTTAAGGATCATTTGTTATGCAGGATCTTACAGAAAAGAATACCCAACTGTCCCAGGAGCTGGAAGAGTGCAAAGCCCAACTTGAGGCCGCACTAGCCGCGGCAGGGGAGGCCAAGGAGACCCCCTCTGGTAATATATGCTTCGAAAGATAAGTATGTTGTGAAGTGCGGCATGTGTGCAAATCTGACAATAACATTGCAGACGGCGTCGGAGTGGATCCGGATAAGCAACAACTCTTGCTCCAGTTAAAGGCCGGCGAGAGCGTGCTTACGAGGGTGAGGCAAGAGATGAATAATATCCAAGATACCAACACCCAGCTGGGCGACGAACTAAAGGATATTCGTGCTCAGCTGTCGGACTCCGTGAAGGAGAATCGGCGGCTTCGACGTGGCATTTTTAGTAAGTGCTTGGACGAACTTCGAAAAAGAGTTCGGCGAGGAAGTCGATTGACAAAGTTATGTCTGTAGGTATGCTGACAGGTCGGCCTACAGAGGAAATGCCTGGTTCTACGGGTGACCTTCTTCCCGAACTCTCACAACTGCACGAACGAGTTCGGCAGGTAATGCAAGGCGTCGCCCAGGCCTTGTGGCCATCCGTCCCCATGCCCAAAGGCCTTGGAGAGCTTGTAGAGAAGCTGAAGGGAGCGCGGCGGCGCTTCCGATTATGGAAGATATCAGCCTTCCGTCAAGGCGCCAGGGAGGCCTAGGCCATGGTGAAGACGCGGTACACGAAGGCTGACCCAAACAACATGGCCGAGGTCGGACCTGTGGGGCCCGATGGGAAGGAGATCCCTATGAGTTTAGCGTACAACCAGGTAGAGTTGGCCGCCAAATATTCCCAACAGGACTGTAAACTAGACAACCTGTTGGATGGTATTGAAGAGGAATATACCCAGTCAAATTGACTATGTAATTTAAGATGACATGTAAAATGCCTTCTAGTCGGATTGTAGATCGTTTGTCATGGCGGACCTTTTCGCTTCAACCTTGGGACCCTATAGTCCGGAGTGTGTCCGAATACCCTCTCGATTATGTAAGAACCGGGGCATGCATGGAGACCAGGCGTAGGGGTCATTAGTGCTTGAACAGACAAGTGCCCAACTAGTTATGTTATATTACATGGTTAGTAAGAAACATCTTCCAGGCAGAATAGTTCCGTTAGGGGTTCCTTTCCCCGGGAGGCATTCCCTAAAGTGCATGTCCGGATTGCGAAAAAAGCAGAAAAGCATCTGGAGGCGGATAAGTAAACAAGTGGGAAATCATCTTTAGTTCACCGACCGAATATTCCCTTAAGAACGCTAGCTTTCAGCTTCACCCAGTCTGAGGTACACATCCGGCTGACCCGGCAGTAACAATCGCAGAGGTGCTCCCTTTACCGCCTAGCCGAACAATCGGGAACGTAGGGGTAAGCACAGGAGCCAGGCAACCCAGCTTGGCCAAAACTTAAGTCATATCGATGCATATAATGGTGAATAAAAGGTACATGCGGAAGTGTGACACATGTGTTGGGCATGAGGCCTGTATAAACAAGCTTCTGTTAAAGAAGCCCCTAGGTATAATGAGCGCGGATAGCGCGTCAATTGTGTGCGAACAAGGCGCGAACGAGCCCTCAAAGGCTGTAAGAGAAAAGGAGGGAGAAGGAGAGAAATATAAGACAGCTAATGTGTACAAAATAGACAGAGGAAGGAGACGAACACAGAGTTCGGCGCTAGGCGTAGAATCTTCGGAGACGAACACAGAGTTCTGCCACGTCCGCTCCTCCTCCAAGGCGTCCAAACTGTCCTGCCGATCGAGTTCGGCTTCTCTTTCTTCGTACATGTGCACGCGAGGTGAGTCATGAATTATGTCGCAGGGCAGAACTGCCTCTGCGCCGTATACCATAAAGAATGGTGTGAATCCGGTGGTGCGATTCGGCGTGGTCCGCAGCCCCCAGAGTACAGAGTCGAGCTCCTCTACCCGGTGCGTGTTAGATTCCTTGAGGGACCGCACTAATCTGGGTTTGATGCCGCTCATGATTAGACCATTTGCTCGCTCGACTTGACTGTTAGTTTGTGGGTGATAGACTGAAGCGTAGTTGAGCTTGATGCCCATGTTTTTGCACCAAAGTTTGACCTCGTCGGCTGTAAAGTTCGTGCCGTTATCAGTGATGATGCTGTGGGGGACGCCGTAATGGTGTACGACCCCTGATATGAAGTCTATCATCGGTCCGGATTCGGCCATGTTAACAGGCTTGGCCTCTATCCATTTGGTGAATTTGTCCACCATGACCAGTAGGTATTTTTGCTTGTGGGTTCCTCCTTTAAGGGGTCAAACCGCCAGACCGTGAAGGGCCAGGTGATGGGTATAGTTTGGAGGACGGTGGGTGGCATATGGCTTTGGTTAGCAAAGAGTTGGCAACCAGCGCATCATTGGACTAAGTCCTGAGCATCTGCCCGGGGCGTTGGCCAATAAAATCCTATATGGAAGGCCTTGCTTACAAGGGCCCGGGCTGCGGCGTGGTGCCCGCCGAGTCTGGCATGAATTTCAGCCAGAAGATTCCGCCCTTCCTCTTCGGAGATACACCTTTGAAGGACTCCGGTGGTGCTTTTCTTATAAAGCTCTCCTTCGTGGACTTTATAGGCTTTAGATCGCCGCACTATGCAGCGTGCCTCGTTTTGGTCCTCGGGAAGTTCCTGCCTAGTTAGGTAGGCTACGAATGGTTCTGTCCACGGGGCAATGACTGCCATTATTACGTGGGCTGAGGATGTTACTTCATTGGCAGAGCCTCCCGTTGTGTCAGAATGTTCAGTGTCGGGCGGTGCGGTTGGGTCCGGGCTGTTATTTCCGGATTCCCCTTCCCATAATATGGATGGCTTGAATAGCCTCTCCAAGAAAATGTTGGGGGGGACTGCATCGCGCTTTGCACCGATGCATGCCAAGACGTCTGCTGCCTGATTGTTTTCGAGCCCCTCGAACCGAGCTGACATTTTTAGGACGGCGTTGCGATAAGTTGCCATTTTCGGATCCTTGGCATCAAAGTCTCCATTTATTTGGGATATCGTGAGGTTCGAATCCCTACGCACCTCTAGGCGTTGGATGCCCATGGAGACTGCCATCCGGAGACCATGTAGAAGGGCCTCGTATTCGGCTACATTGTTGGAGTCCGTATACATTATCTGGAGTACGTATTGAACTGTATCTCCTGTTGGGGATGTCAGAACGACGCCAGCCCCCATACCAGCTAACATTTTGGAGCCGTCGAAGTGCATGATCCAGTTGGAATATGTGATGTACTCTTTAGGGAGTTCGGCTTCAGTCCATTCGGCGACAAAGTCGGCCAAAACTTGCGACTTGATAGCTCGACGTGGGTTCTAGGTTATGTCGAACGGGAGGAGCTCAATGGCCCATTTGGCAATCCGGCCTGTCACGTCGCGGTTGTTTATAATATCGTTAAGAGGTACTTCGGAGGCTATTGTTATCGAACACTCATGGAAGTAGTGTCGCAGCTTCCGGGATGCTATAAACACCGCGTACGCTATCTTTTGATAATGCGTGTACCGTGACTTGCTTGGAGTGAGGATAGTGGACACGTAGTAAACTGGTTTTTGAAGGGGGAATTTGTGTCTGTCCTTTTCTTGTTCGATGACGAGCACTGCGCTTACAACTTGATATGTTGCCGCAATGTATAATAGCATTGGTTCGCCGATGTTAGGCGTGGCCAGGACCGGGATTGTTGCCAATATGGCTTTTATTTCTTCGAGTCCGGCGGTTGCGGCATCCGTCCACTCGAAGTGTTCGGTGCGCTGGAGGAGGCGATAAAGGGGTAATGCCTTCTCTCCCAAGCGGGAGATAAAGTGGCTTAGAGCCGCCACACATCCAGTAAATTTTTGTATTTGTTTGAGGTCCTTTGGAATATCCAATTGTGACAGAGCTCGGATCTTGGCTGGGTTTGCTTCAATTCCTCTACCGGATACAATGAAGCCCAAGAGCTTTCCGGCTGGTACGCCGAAAACGCATTTTTCCGGGTTAAGCTTGATGTCATATGTTCGGAGGTTATCGAATGTGAGCCTCAAGTCGTCTACTAGAGTTTTGACATGCTTGGTTTTGACGACCACGTCATCTACGTATGCTTCCACTGTTTTGCCGATCTGGTTTGCCAGACATGTCTGAATCAGGCGCTGATATGTTGCGCCGGCGTTTTTGAGCCTGAAGGGCATTGTGTTGAAGCAGAATGGGCCGTATGGGGTGATGAATGCCGTTGCAGCTTGGTCTGGCTCTGCCATCTTAATTTGAAGGTAGCCGGAGTATGCGTTGAGGAAACACAATGAATAGTGTCCTGCGGTAGCGTCGATAATTTGATCGATGCAGGGGAGGGGGAAGGGATCCTTTGGGCAAGCCTTGTTGAGGTCCTTGAAATCGACGCATAGGCGCCAGGATTTGTCCTTCTTTGGTACCGTCACCAGGTTTGCTAGCCAGTCCGGATGTTTTATATCTCTGATGAATCTGGCCTCCAGTAGTTTGGCTATCGCCTCTCCCTTGGCTTGTCTCTTAGGTTCGGAGAAACGCCGAAGAGCCTGCTTGACAGGCTTGAATCCTTTTAGGATGTTTAGGCTGTGCTCGGCTAGCCTGCGTGGGATTCCTGGCATGTCTGAAGGGTGCCAGGCAAAAATGACCCAATTTTCGCGTAGGAATTCTCGTAGTGCAGCATCTACATCAGGGTTTAATTGCGCCCTGACGGAGGCCATTTTTGTAGGGTCCGTTGGATGGACTTGGAATTTGACTATTTCGTCCGCCGGTTTAAAGGAGGTGGACTTGGATCTTTTATCGAGTATCACGTCGTCCCTGTTCACCGTGGAGCGTAGCGCAGTCAGTTCATCGGCCGCTAGGGCTTCAGATAGTGCCTCAAGGGCCAGTGCGGCTGTCTTATTTTCGGCGTGGAGTGCTATGTCCGGGTCACTAGCAAGAGTGATGATTCCGTTGGGTCTGGGCATTTTGAGCTTCATGTACCCGTAATGGGGTATAGCTTGAAAAATTGTGAATGCCTCTCGCCCTAATAGAGCATGGTATCCGCTGCTGAATGGGGCCACTTGAAACGTGACCTCCTCTGACATGTAATTATCCGGAGCAGCCCGGTTGTACGCATCCCCTGAGTTGAAGGCATCAAACGCCTCTTCAGAGAAAGTAGAGTCGCGTAGTGTGGCCCGTCGGCGCCTATGATTCATGGCGCTCTCCACTTCAGAGTTTGTAGCGGAAAATCTGTCCGCATACTCTGTTGGAGGATCGTTCGTGTTGACCTCCACCCTTGAGTCCGGCCTCGGAGCTGAACACCACATCCAGTGTGATTTTTCCTGTACAGCACGCTTCCCGATTGGGGATTATTCCTCTAAAGGTTGTGTTGCTTCGCTCAATGCGGCTCCAGTCTATTCCGTCCATGAGTACCTTGGTAAGGCGAAAGCCGTCCACTATTGAACTAAGGACCAATGCGGCTGGTGCTCGGGCTGTTCGGAATTTAGGTTCATCACTGGCATTAAAGGTAATAGCCGTGTCACTCCATGGGTTTATTGTTGCTACTTGGTAGACTTCGGAAAGGCTGCAGAGTGTTCGTTTCCGCATATTATTTGATGCGAAAGTCTCGAAGACTGTAAATACCGTACTGGTATCCATGGGCTGGTGCTTTGTGAATTCTGGAGTTAGAAGCTCCTCGCCACTACTGGCCACCTGCCGGAGTATCTAACATGCTTTAAGGCTATGAGTTGGTGTGGCGCCCCCTGTACTATGAATTTTACAGGGTCCATTGAGCCATCCCTCCAGTAGGGTTCCATGCCCTATAGAGGGTTTTTTCTTTTTGGTGTTTAACCCAGGTGCCTGGCGATAATGCACCCTTTTATTTCGGACTAGGTTTGTATTCAGGGCCGGATTGTCCCAAAATTTTATTTCGGTTTTCCAGGCGCTTTCCATCACATAGTACTTTCATACTATCAATGCCAAGTCGGCGAAGCATGTAATTTCACAAAGGCTTATGGCGTTGAGGATTCCGTTGTTCGTGCAATTATTGCAGAAGAATGAAATTGCATCCTCCTCGCGACAGTCCTCTGTCATGTTCATAACCAGGAAGAATCTGGCCCAGTAATGGTGTACTGTTTCTGTGGGCTCTTGCCGAATTTGGGATAGATCCCTTATATTTGGGTGGGCGGGTGGAATTAAATCTGGAACCTCGCCCAATCTGAGACTCAGGGGCCAAGGAGTTTCCGAACTCGGAAGCTTGGGTTCTTGGATGTTGTCCAATGAATCTAGCCCGCTGCCTGACTTTAGGTTCAGGGCTTGAGTGACGTCCTCCCCACCGCGGGTATCCGGCTTGGAGGGATCGGGAATCCGAACATAACTAGTCCTTAAGATAGATGAAGGCTTGCCGCATTGTTCCTCCACCACTGCGACGTGGTGGGTAACCTGGGGAGAGTTAATCTCTCTCGGATCAGGTTTAGGCCCAATCTGATCGTAGTCTGTAGCGACTCCTAGGGCAGCGATGCGATCCAAGAGCTCGGTTAAGGAAGAGAGCTTCATCGGATCTAACTGCTCGGGGAGTTCCGAGTTGACGTGGAGATTGTTGCTTTCGATGACCCGAGAAGTCATCGTCGACGCGGCAGCCGAACAGGCGGTCATAAGAAAACCGCCTAGCCGGAGAATTTGGCCGATAGCCAAAGCTCCTTTAGCAATAGAGCCGTCTTTAAAGACGGGATGAGGCATCCTTCCTGATGGCGACGGCACAGCGGAACTCTCCATGAAAGCACCAATGTCGGTGTCAAAACCGGCGGTTCTAGGGTAGGGGGTCCCGAACTGTGCGTCTAGGCAAATGGTAACAGGAGACAAGAGACACGATGTTTTTACCCAGGTTTGGGCCCTCTCGATGGAGATAAAACCCTACTCCTGCTTGATTAATACTGATGATATTGGTAGTACAAGAGTAGATCTACCACGAGATCAGAGAGGCTAAACCCTAGAAGCTAGCCTATGGTATGATTGTTGTTCGTCCTACGGACTAAAACCCTCCGGTTTATATAGACACCGGAGAGGGCTAGGCTTACACAAAGTCGGTTACAATGGGAGGAGATCTACATATCTGTATCGCCAAGCTTGCCTTCCACTCCAAGGAATGTCCCATCCGGACACGGGACGAAGTCTTCAATCTTGTATCTTCATAGTCCAGGAGTCCGGCCAAAGGTTATAGTCCGGCTATCCGGACACCCCCTAATCCAGGACTCCCTCAATGCTCATTCATTATTTCATCTACGTTTGGCACAATTTTCTCCAATAGACCATAATATATATCATTCACTTGAGAAGTAAATATATTAGTAAAATAATCTCAAATATGAGGGTTCAATAAATTTATACCTTCCAACTAGACCCCTTGGTCATTTTGTATTCTCTTAATGTAATTTTTCTTCCCCGGTTCCAACGCAAATATCTGTAAAAATTAGTGTGTTCCTATCACCGTTACCTGCAACCTTTATTTGTGATGGAATTGTTCCTGTTCCATCAGCTCTTCAATCTCTATCATTAGTTTCATGTTTTTCTCTTTGTTTATAACAGTCGTTGGCCCACGCATAACTCTTTTGGCCCACGCCGGGCAGATCGAGGTCGGCTTGCCAGCTAGCTCGCCTGAGGTCTCCGGCTACGAGGACGACACCACGATGGGGACAGGCACCAACGACACCGCCCCGGCTCCCGTGTCTCCTATGCACGTCGGCTTCACCATGGAGTAGGCACAAGCACACTAAAACGCCGTTGTGGGAATCCTGGACTAGCAGGTCCTCGGGTGTCCGGTCTATTGGATGTGGGCCGGATTAATGGGCCATCAAGATACAAGACCTAAGATCATCTCTCGTGTCCGGAATGGACTCCCGTATGCATGGCTGGCAAGTATAGGTGTCCGGATTTGTTATATCCTTTTTGTTAAACCGACTTTGTATTACCCTAAGCAACTCTGTTGTCTATATAAACCGGAGGGTTAGAATGGAGGTAGGATCACAACATAGCTAGTCTAGCCAATCTAGGGTTAGCCAACACGATCTCGTGGTAGATCAACTCTTGTAACCCCTATACCCCTCGAATATAATCAAGCAGGAGTAGGGGTTTACCTCCATTAAGAGGGCCCGAACCTGAGTAAACACGGTGTCCTTTGTCCATAGTTACCATCGGTCTTCATGCATACAACTTGGGCCCTCCTACCCCAGATCAGCCGGTTTTGACACTGACATTGGTGCTTTCATTGAGAGCTCCACTGTATCGTCGACAAAAGGATCGATGGCTCACCTCTTCATCAACAATGATGTTGCGTCCAGGGAAACCGTTCTCCACGGATAGGTTTTTGTGTTCGGTGGCTTTGTGTTTCGCGCCAACTCGATCGGTCGCCTCGAGCAGGTCGACAGTTATGCCCCCGGCCACCTGATCGGGTTTGGAAACCTGAACTGTGTTGCTGACATCCGAGGAGATCTGGTCTTCGATGGGTTCGATGACATCCGAGGAGATCTGTACCCCCGCCAAGAAGACTCTTCAGATCCTCTGTTCGATCCTGTTCAGGGGTCAACACTCATACCTACCCCGACCTTAGATCCGGGGCGGGTCTCCTTGTCTGAAGACGAGAGCATGAGCCCCGCCAGACCTCTTCCCTTGTGGAACTCCCGACCGAAGACCCAGATCCAATATTAGACTTGGCCCTGGGCAAGCACCCCGAACTGTCGAGGTATGCGCTCATTGGGTCCGATCAGGCACCCCATGCCGAACTCAGCCCTGCAGATCCACAGTTTCTGGTCCCACTTCCGCTCCTAGATGAAACACTAGGATTGATGTAGGCTCTCGCCATCACCGAGGCTTTATCTCCTTACTGTAGCCAGCTCGGGCTGGAGTCTGAGAGCGGGTAATTTTACGCCCCACCCACCACCCACTTAGTAGCCACTATCAAAGAGTTAACCGACATGCTGGACTACGCGTCCGAAGACATCGACGGTATGGACAACAATGCAGACACCGAACCAAGCCAAGTCCCACCCATCACAGGGCGCTGGATGGCCACCTCAAGTTACGATGTATACATGGTGTACACTCCTGATAAAAAGGACAACGGGGATAATCAGAACCTTGATTAGGACAAACCCCTCGATAAACCACCAAAGCACCGGCGCCAGCGGCGCCGCTCACGATCGCGTCGGGCGAAGGATAGTAATACCGACACCGGAGATAATGAGACTCCGGATGATGCCGAAGATCCCTAATACCCTGTCGGGCCCACATCCAAACAGGGAAGAGGGTGAATATAGTCCCGAACACGCCGATCACGAAGATTCGGGGGACATCAACTATATGCCAGAATCCGAAGAGGAGGTCAGCCTCGGTGACGAAGACTTTATCGTCCCAGAGGAAACCCTCAAACGAGAACGCTTCAATCGACAACTCATCACTACGTCCCGGAGCCTGAAAAAGAAACAACAGCAGCTCAAAGCCGAATAGGATACGCTCAAAGGTGGACTAAGGTCATGGCATCTGAGGAATATGGCCACAAGCGACCTGTCAAAAGCTGCCCTAAGCGCAAGCTGCTGCTCCAATTCGACGACGAAGCCCTTGAGCGAATACCGTCGAAATACAATCAGGCAGATCAACCAGACCGACCACCATGTGGACGGGATAAAGCGGCGTATCAAGCCGAACACCAATCTGCACCCCCTCGCCGAAGAGGCAGGGAGACAGCATCCGCGGGATACACATATGACTTGCAACCTGACCTAGCCAATAAACCTGGTCAGACTAGCACTAGTAGAAAAATCCCCACTCGACCTGGTTCGCGAGAGCCATTTGTCTCGGTTCGCGAACCAGGACTAAAGGGTCCTTACTAAAGCCCTGTCCCATTAGTCCCGGTTCGCCCAGGAACCGGGACAGATGGGGGCTCCACATGGCCGCTGCCGCTTGCCCAGGCAGGGGGGGCTTTTGTCCCGGTTGGTGCCACCAACCGGGACCAAAAGGCTTCCACGCGTCAGCATTTCAGGTGCTGGGCTTTTTGTTTTTTTCTGAAAGAGGGGGGGGGGTGGAGTTTGGGGTTTTTTGTAGGGTTAATTTAGGGGTTTCATATATTGTGTTAGCTAGCTAATAGAGAAAAGTGTTTTCTCTTATCTACGTGCTTGGTCGATGCTACGTATAGAGAGGACTCGACACGCTATATAGCTAGTAAGCGAATGAAGGAAACTATTAAGTACAGAAGATCGTCATGAACATATATAGAAGTGATCAACCTCTCCTTCTCCGAGAGATTGGTCTAAAAACAAGTTTTCGTATATCTATCCGACCCTACTGGCTACATATATATACAATGTGTAAGATCTCTTACAATACCCTAACATATGAACTCAACTTCCACATGCATGGTGGTATTCTCCGACTTTATTGATGACGTGGTCAAGAAAGAATCCAACCAATTCCTCTTGAATTGCTCGCATGCGATCTTGTGCTAGGAGTTCATTCTGCATCTCCCACATCTAATTTGAATAAGGTGGTCAATACATATATGATATATATGAATGAAACTCAACAGAAGTGATGGTAATAAAATAAACTTGTGAATATTTTTGCTTACGCACTTCATATTGTCTTTTAGGGTAGCCCTGCCTATTCTTGGTCGTCGCGTTGTAGATGAACTCGCAGACATAGTATCCACAGTAATTATTCCCAGATTCCTGCCACAAGCACTTTACGAGAAATAGAGGTCAATCACTGATAATGAAGCATTATAAATGGGCATTGATGAAAGTAGCTAGAATCAACGGGAGATGCGAGGAACTAGCTAGCTAGTAGTACTTTCTTTTGGGTATTTCCATCGCAGTTCCCGCGGCACTCCTGAAACTTGTGAAGTGAATACTTTCCAAACCCTGCAAGACAAAGAAAACAATTACTTGATATCAAGAAATGAACAAAGTTGGCGATATGGTGCGATAATGATCAATTCATCTTACTTCTCGAGCATTTTAGACATGTCTGCATAGTCCTCGGGATCTTTTCGTCTTGAGTCTAAGACATTTACTAGTACCTGCTCAAGCTTAATCTCTAGGAGAATATTGTGGAACATGCGCACACATGCATAACTCATCAATTACATAACCTCGAGTAATAATTAAGGGAAATCGGATATGCATAAGACAGTAACACTCACTTGAAGTTGTAAGAAAAGAGTATTATATCTTTGTTTTGATTTATTACCAACTATTGTAGCAAGTTGTCCTCGGTTTCTTTGGCATGAAATGTAACCGTAAATTCATATATGAGATTTGTGTTAATGAACCCAATATCATACATTTCAGCTTTTCTGCATTCGACGATCTTCAATCTGCATAATATAGTCAGGATAATTATATAAATATGCAATGAAAGAGCTGAGCTATATATAGAGACTTAATGACAGAAGTAGTACTTACACACAGTAGCAAGTGACCGTTAATTTATCGAGGGCCTTTTGATTGAAAAACTGGAAGAACTCCTCAAATGGAACAGACAACTGGTCAATTCCAACGAGGGTGTGATGATAATCTTTAACTTTCAGCGTCAAAGTATCGATTTTGTTTCTCCCCTGCAAACTTTCTGCAGGTTTCCATGTACCAATCATGGAATCTTCGCATCATCGTTGTTAGAGTAGTAACATCTTTGACGAGAGGCTTCCCGTACTCGTATTTGAATTCTTGCACCTCCATTGTATAAAAATGTGCATCGTCAGGCAGGTAATCTGCAGGATTGGTACCGGGCAAGATCCCCGGATTATTAGCGACGATATCGCTAGACACCTTGAGTGGGGGGCACGATTGGTTCTCTTGTTCGCCGAGCTGGGGATTTTTTTCCCACTTCTTTGTTCTTGTAACCTTTTGTCAGTGCAAGTATTTCCCGACCGCTACGCTTCCTTATATGTCTTTTCAGTATTGCGCTCATAGTTGGTTGGCGGCGGAGATGGTGGTGGTCGCTGCAGGGCATCCAAAGTGCGCTTCGCTTTCACCGGATTTATCTTCTCTTCCGGAGGTGGATGTCTCTTAGCTCTTTGCGTTTCGAAGTAGTCCTTCACTTGCTCTTGACAAATCTCCTCGTTTTCCTGTTCGGTCATCTGGTATGGCAACTTCTCTGTAGTCTTGAGAGATGGACCGAATCTATATTGCCTCTCGCCTCTGGCTGCACTGCTAGACACTGGAGCAGGCCGAGCGGCTGGGGCTGTCTTCTTTCATTGCTTACGAGGCGGAGGAGAAGGACTATGACGCGCCGGATCAACGGTGGCGGGTCTCTTCCGCCCTTGCTGATGAGGCAGAGAAGGAGGAGGCGGAGTGCCTTGATCACTCGCTGGAGGAGCAGGCGGAGTGCCTTGATCACTCGCTGGAGGAGCAGGCGAAGGAGGAGGTGGAGTGCCCTGACTCGGCGGAGGAGGAGGAGGCGGAGGCGTCCAGTTTAGAAGGTTGATGAGCTCCTTACACCATAGGCATGGAGTCTTTAGAGCAGAACCCAGCCTAGTCTCCCCTTCACCGATAGGGTGGTCAAGCACGAGCTCCAAAAATCCCTCCGTTATTGCTTCCACCATCACCCTAGCATATCCTTCTAGAATTGGACGGCAGTGAAAAGTTGAGCTGGGTTCAGTCGGTCGATCAGAGGAGACAGCCGCCTTGACTTTGTAGTTCTGCCATTGCGTCATAAGGTGACAGTATTGAGACTCCGTGGTAGCATCCACGGGGTAGCTAGCAGGAGCCGTGAAGGCAGGCTCCTGCTGAAGCGGCTCGGTGGAAGCCACGCTGCTTATTCGCTGAGATGGCGGTGTGATGACCCACAAGTGTAGGGGATTTATCGTGGTCCTTTCGATAAGTAAGAGTGTCGAACCCAACGAGCAGCAGAAGGAAATGATAAGAGGCTTTCAGTAAGGTTTTCTCTACAAGCACTGAAATTGTAGGTGACAGATAGTTTTGTGATAAGATAAATTGTCAAGAGCAACAAGTAATGAAATTAAATAAGGTGCAGCAAGGTGGCCCAATCCTTTTTGTAGCAAAGGACAAGCCTGGACAATTTCTTATAATGAGAAAAGCACTCCCGAGGACACATGGGAATTATCGTCAAGCTAGTTTCATCACACTCATATGATTCGCGTTCCGTACTTTGATAATTTGATATGTGGCTGGACCGGTGCTCGGGTACTGTCCTTACTTGGACAAGCATTCCACTCATGATTAACCTCTATTGCAAGCATCCGCAACTACAACAAAAGTATTAAGGTAAACCTAGCCACAACATTAAACATATGGATCCAAATCATCCCCTTACGAAGCAACTCATCAACTAGGGTTTAAGCTTCTGTCACTCTAGCAACCCATCATCTACTTATTACTTCCCAATGCCTTCCTCTAGGCCCAAATAATGGTGAAGTGTCATGTAGTCGACGTTCACATAAAACCACTAGAGGAAAGACAACATACATCTTATCAAAATATCGAACGAATACCAAATTCACATGACTACTAATAGCAAGACTTCACCCATGTCCTCAGGAACAAACGTAACTACTCACAAAGCATATTCATGTTCATAATCAGAGGTGTAATAATATGCATTAAGGATCTGAACATATGATCTTCCACCAAGTAATCCAATAAGTATCAACTACAAGGAGTAATCAACACTACTAGCAACCCACAGTTACCAATTTGTGGTTTTGGATACAAGATTGGATACAAGAGATGAACTAGGGTTTGAGAGGAGATGGTGCTGGTGAAGATGTTGATGGAGATTGATGCCCTCCCGATGAGATGATCGTTGGTGATGACGACGGTGATGATTTCCCCCTCCTGGAGGGAAGTATCCCCGGCAGGACAGCTCTGCCGAAGCTCTAGATTGGTTCCGCCAAGGTTCCGCCTCGTGGCGGAGGAATTTCGTCT
Organism: Triticum aestivum; assembly: GCF_018294505.1. Taxonomy (NCBI): domain Eukaryota; kingdom Viridiplantae; phylum Streptophyta; class Magnoliopsida; order Poales; family Poaceae; genus Triticum; species Triticum aestivum. Next base: position 710,587,497 of record NC_057803.1, read on the forward strand.
CATAAGCTTGCCCACGATTTTTTTTCCAGGACAAAACCCTTCATATAGCAGAAGAGGGACACAGGGAGGCCACCAGGGGGCCCAGGAGATAGGGGGCGCGCCCAGTAGGGTTGGGCGCGCCCCCACCCTCCTGGACAGGGTGTGGGCCCCCTGAGGTGTTTCTTCCGCTCAATAATTCTTATTAAATCCAAAAATAAGTTTCACAGAGTTTCAGGTCTTTTGGAGTAGTGCAGAATAGGTTTCCAATATTTGCTCCTTTTCCAGCCAGAATTCCAGCTGCCGGCATTCCCCCCTCTTCATGGTAAACCTTACAAAATAAGAGATAATAGCCATAAGTATTGATATATAATGTGTAATAACAGCCCATAATGCAATAAATATTGATGTAAAAGCATGATGCAAAATGGACGTATCACGGTATAGCTTCGGGGTTAGCTTCGGCAGGTCGCTTGCTTCGAACTGCTTCTCGTTCCTCTAGCTTTCGTACCCTTGCGTGCAGCTCCTGCAGTTCGCTCTGCTCCACTTTCCTCCTCCTTTCTTGGGTTTTTTAACCGTCTGCGTCCGGAAACCCAACCTTCGATGGAACGGAGCCTGGCATGCCTCGTGTCCATCCAGGGTGCTCAGGATTCTCGAGGGCCAATGTGAGCTCGTCCATCTCTCTATCTGGAACGAACTTCCCTTCTTGCGCTGCGATGATATAGTCCCGAAGCTTCGTGACGGGTATTTGCAGTTGCTCACTCGTCCAGAAGCACTTTCCTGTTACAGGGTCCAAGGTTCCACCAACCCCGAAGAACCAAGTCCTTGGATGGTCTCACCAGTTCAATGTCTCTGGTTTGACCCCTTTATCAAGCAGGTCGTTCTCAGCCTTGGCTCACAACGGCTGGGCTTTGAGGTAGCCACCTGACCACATGCGATGATATGCACCTTCTTTGCAGCATTTTTCTTGTTTATCGCTGACATCTTCTTACTCCTCTCCGATGTATTTTTGGCCACAAATGCGTCCCATTGATCTCTGAGATTCTCATACTGGCCGATGAATTCTGGTGTCTTCTTTTTGTCGACAAACTTTGCTTTCAGATCATTTTTCCACCTCCTGCATAGGTCTGCCATCTTCTTGAGAGCACATGACTTGATCAATGGCTCTATAACTGGATTCTCCGGATCCCCCTCTTCTGATAGGGTGAAATTTACCTTCAGAGCATTCCAAAGATCCTCTTTCTGTGCATCTTCGACAAAAAAACTTGAAGCTCTTCCTTCTTAGGCTGATACCATAGCTCGATGCTGATCAGGATCATGTCCCTAACAAGAACCCCGCACTGAGCAGTAAATGTGTCCTTGGTCTGGAGGGGTTCAATCGGTAGGCCATCGGGCGGGATTGCTGTGATCGTGAACCTTTCATCCGAGCGCAACTTTTTCGTCGGGCCTCGTCTCTTTACCTAAGTTGTGCTCGATCCGGAGGGCTAGAAAAAAGAAGAAAGACGAGAGTTAATATGTGTATATACCAAAACAATGAATGCATCAAATAGCTAGTCAGCACAGGCTTAATTAATATATATACCTGGCCGGACTCTGTTCGGTCACCAGAGCCATCATCACGGTCTACTTCTTGCACCGGCATTCGGTCACCGGAGCCATCATAATCATGTCCTTCCTCCTCCGTTGTTCGATAATAGTAGCCTGCTTCACCCTCTCCTTCCAAACCGTCGGTTTCGTTGAGATACGACATGACATCACCTCCGTTTGCAATTATGTCCACCAACACCTGTTCTGCTTCCTTGTCTCGACCATGCTGCATAGTTTTTGTAAATATGACAACATGGCAATTATTATACAAACATGAAAGATATATATATTAGTGGCAAATGTAGACCTAGCTAGCTAATAACAGCAAGGAATTATATAATTAGTGGCCTCGACTCTTCTCTAGGGTTTGGGGTGGCTTCGGCAGCGCTTCTAGGGTCTAGTATCAAAGGATTCAACAAAACCATGTCTTCATCATTAGGGGAAAGTAATAGGCGCATGATGGTACGAAGTTATCCAAAGTTATTCTGGAATGGAATCCCAGATAGGATAATTTGCTTTTTGGTACAAAGTATAGCAAGAGCCTTCCGTATATCGCTATTTGGAAGGCCTTTGCTGAAATTTGTACCAAAAGGCGGATTATCCTATCCGGGACTCCGTTCCAGAATAACTTTGGGGAACTTCGTACAATCATGCCCGGTTACTTCCGGCTAATGATGAAGCCATGTATTTCTTCAATACTTTGACACTAGGCAACCTCTCGACCCTTCGGCGATCCTCAACCCCTCGATGACGCTCGACCCTCGAACCCTCGGCCCCTCGACGACCCTCGACCTTCGAACCCTCGAAAACCTAGAACCCTTGAACCCTTGACCCTCGAACCCTCGACCCTCGATGACCCTCGACCCACAAACCCTTGACAACCCTCGAACCCTCGACCCTCGACCCTCGAACCCTCGACCCTAGAACCTAAAAGCGACATCTACTAATTAACAACCTAAATAAAAAAATTAATATAGATATGAAAAAACATCATATGAAAAAAAACATCATATGCACAAAAAAACATCATATGAACCCCCACCCCCTCATGTCGAAGTTATCGGGGAGGGGGTATATCGACCCCCACCCCCCCTCATGTCGAAGTTATCGGGGAGGGGGTATATCGACCCCCCTCGTGTCGAAGTTACCGGGGAGGGGTTATCTCGACAATGACATACCCCCCCTCTCTCTCTCTTTTTTATTTTGTTTCCTCTTCTTATTTATTTCTCCTCTTAAATGTAACTTTTGCATATATAAAACTTTTTCTTCCTCTTTCTTCTTCCTTCTCTTCCTTCTTCCTTCTTCCTAAATATATAAAACTTTTATAAAAATGAAACTAACCTAAAAGGCACTAAATCAGAGAACATACATAAATGAAACTTTTCTAAAAATCTAACTTTGCATATATGAATACATATACACAGAGAACATATACATATATACATTTTTATAATAATGCAAAAAACAAATCATCATATATATGAACAAAAAATCTAGAAAAAAATCAGGACATATAACCATATATACACACATACATATAATCACACACATATATATAATCTAAAAACATGATATATATGCAAAAAATGAGAGGAAGGCCGGCCGGACCGAAAGCACCAGCGTGTGGTCGGGGCGACCTCGACGGGGTCAGGCGCGCCCGGCGATGGCGACAGGGACAGGGGCGGCGCGCGCGGCGACGGCGACGGTGTCAGGGCAGGGGCGGCGCGCGCGGCGACGACGACGGTGACGGTGTCGGGGCAGGGGCGAGCTTCGGCAACGAGGAGGAGGCCAGCGGCGGGCTCAGGGGCACGCACGACGATGGTGTCGGGGCAGTGCTCGGGGAGGCGACGGCGCAGTCTGGCAGCCTGGCGGCGTCGATGTGGCCGTGACGCCTTCGGGGGCCAAATGGTTGATGCAACTGAAAAAATTTACAAGTCCTTCTTATATACACAGAGTATTGGTCCTGGTTTATGGCATCAACAGAGACTAATGACCACCTTTAGTCCCGGTTGGTACCACCGACCGGGACCAAAGGTATCTTTTCGGCAGTCCAAAGGGCGGGAAGCACAGGCATTTGGTCCCGGTTGGTGGAACCAACCGGGACTAATGGGTGGGCATTGGTCCCGGTTGGTACCACAAACCGGTACCAATGCACCCCTTTAGTCCCAGTTGGTGCCACCAACTAGTACAAAAGGCCATGTGCTGCCCGCGTCGCGGCCAAAAGTTTAGTCCCACCTCGCTAGTTGAGAGGGGCTCGGAGTGGTTTATAAATGTAACATCCCAAATTTTCAATTTGGAATATTATACATTAGATCATCATGCATATCATATTTTCTTGCATTTGTTGATCCTAGAAATTTCACACAACTCAAGGACCCTCGGAGAGAGTTGGAGATTTCGAAATTTTCGTATTTGAGTTCTCTCATAACTATGAAAAGAGGATCATTGGATTTATTTATTTTATCTTCAAATATTTTTCCAATATAAAAAATAAGAGAGGGAATAATATGACTTTCCCAACATTTAGGAAAAATGAAGATTTAATAAATAAATCAAATTTTGGATTTTTCTCGGAGTTTATTGCCTTAGGGAAAAATGCGTGTTTTCAAAAATTGCATTTTAGGCCCCGAGTAAAAGTTCATTTTGTTCGACTCACTTTTAGGAGTCGGGGAAAATTTAGTTTATTAATTTTGGAGTTCGTTTAGATTTTTTTTCTGTATTTTTTTTTTCTGCGTGCGAAACCGATTTAAAAAAAAAAGAGCCGCAGCGCCTTGGGCCAAAGGCCCAAGACGCCAAGCCAGCCGGCCGGCCAGGAGGTCAAGGCCATCGCTAGCGCCGCCGCGCCAGGGAGCCAGGGAGCCGCCCCGGTTTCCTTTTCTTTTACAAATCCTAGTAGGATTTGGACCCGTTTCGTTATTCCGTTTTTTTGTTCCTAGGATTCCTGATCCTAGTCTAATTCTTGTCCCCTACTCCAAGAAAAACCCTCCCCTCCCCAATATAAATACCCAAGCACCCCCCCTCCAACACATCAAACCAACACCTCTCCTCTCCTCTCCTCCGCAGCAGCAGCAGCGCAGCACCACCACTGCGCCGCCGCCCCTCACCAGCAGCGCCGCCCTACGCCAACGCCACCGCTTGCCACCGCCGCCGCCAAGTGCCGCCGCCGCCACCCAACGCCGCCGCCGCCGGAGCCCCTCGCCTCTTCGAGGTACTAGCCCCGCGCCGCGTCACCTTTTCTTTTCCTTGGTTCGGTTTTTCGTAAATCGTTCCGGTTTCCGTTCCGGTTTTTCTAGATCGATTTTTCTCGCCGGTTTTTCTTTCCGGTTTTGTTTAGCCAGCGTTCGCCGGACCGTTCGTCCTAATGAACGTGATCACCGGTTTGCCTCGGTTAATGAACGTCCGTTCGTTCAACCATTCGTCGTTTTCTTTCTCATCAGATTTATTCCGCTATTTTTCTGATAGCGATTTCAGATCCGATTTTCTTTCTAGTCTATCTTCTCCCTCGTTTATCGGAATCAGGTGATTCAAGCACCTGGAGTTTCATCTCGAAACCGCCGTTCCGACTAATCAACTTAAACAAAGTTTTGCTACTGTAAAATTTGACTTAGTTTCAACTTGCTAGAACCGAGTTGTTTTCTTTCGTCGTTTGAATTTCGTTGCTTTATTTGATTCGATTCTTTTGCCACCAGGGTTCTTAAGTTGAAATTTATGGTTAGATCTTTTATTCGAGATTTACCTGTGAATTAGATGAGTACTTATTATATGCTTGTTGTTTGTCTGCGATAGATCACCCGGAGTGCGCCGCTTGTTACTTCGAGTCTCTAGGTTTCGCGGATCGTCAGCAAGGCAAGTAACACTTGATCATACCTTTTTCTACTACCCAGTTTTGTGCATTAGATCAATCCTCAAACATTGCATGATTAGGATCTAATTAAATTGTGGGATGGGAAGTAGATGAGGTAGTACCTATTACCTGTATTACTTATGAAACCTTTGGGAGTTACTTGTACGTTTGCTTATTATGCCATGCTATGCTAATAGACGTGGATTGGGTGAGTGAATATCCATGACAGATGTGAGATTGTTATTAATGGTTTATCTAAGGTGGCAACTTAAATACACATCTGGGTGGATTGAGGCACCTGGAGTTACCAGGACTTGCCTGTGTTTTGGATATCCCGGGGGTACCGTGTGATTTTCCTATGGACCGCCACCCAGGCTCAAAGGGAACATAAGATAATTCATACTAGTAACTTATGTGTGCAGCCACAAGCCATTATGGGCTCTGGCATAGTTGACTAAGTCGTGCGAACTCTTATAGTGGTGGACTAGCAGATGTAGGGGATGTAGGTGTACCGGTCCACCCATCGTAAGGTGCTGGCGCTTCTGAAAGACTATGTCTCGGTCATCCGTTTCTTAAACACCATGTAGTGCGAGAAACCAAACGGAGGCGATCGAGTCTTGTGGGGAAAAGTGCGCAAACCTCTGCAGAGTGTACAAACTAATCATCATTAGCCGTGTCCCCGGTTATGGACGTCTTGAGTATCTAGTACTTGGATTATCCTGTTGAATCTCAACATGTTACTTCTAATTAATATTGTTGGGTTTTAAATGAGTACTTTTAATTGGGATTGAGGATGCTGTCAACCATTCTCAATGTTTAACAACCACCATGATAGTTAAATAAATTTATTCCTTTGTCGTAGGGAAAAACTGGCTTTATGCAAAAAATGTAACCATAGAGCTTTTCCACCAGCCAAATATGCATGTAGTATAGCCAATACTCATTACCTCTCTCTATGTGTTACATTGCCAGCATATTCCATGTGCTGACCCATTTTCGGGCGGCAACTTTTCATGTTGCAGATTTTTCAGACGACGAATAAGGTGCTTTTAGGTCGTGGTTCTATACTCAGTGATGCCGTTGGAGTTGATGGACTCACTTATCTTCCAAGTCTTCCACTGTTATTGTTATTAGATGGCCTTAAGCCATGATTACTGTAATAAGTCCTCTTCTGAACAAATGATGTAATAAGTGTGTGATTGCTACTCTGCTATAAATCCTTCGAAGTACTGATCCAGGGATGACATCGGAGCACAGTGACTTGATCCATTCGGGTCGGGTCGCTACAATAAACCCCACTGCCGCTGCCCTCTCGAGCACCTCTCCAACACAGACATACGGGCCTAATCTTTGTCACGTAGTGCCTGTGGGCCTACTAGGCCTACTGCAGGCCTGAATCCTGACCCATGGTTGGCTTTCTAGTCTTATTCAGGGCGTGGTGGCCCAGTAGGTGGCACTTTTTTTTAATTTTTTTGTTTTCTTTTTTGCTTTATTTATTTTATTTTCTTTATACTAACAACAAAATACTTACTAGTTTTTCATGTAATTCTTTTTGCTTTTAGGTAATAAAAATTATAACCTTTCTGTTAGTGCCATTTGTTTTCCAATTTGAATAGTTTAAATTTGATTTTTTTTTAATTTGTGTGAACCACTAGTTTTTGAATAACTTTACTATAAAAATATATTATTGAGTGATTCTTT